>NW_011967200.1:451240-458694 GCF_000949405.1 Vollenhovia emeryi
AGAGAGAGAGAGGAGGGGGAGGGAGAGAGGTAAGCGCGGGATCGGGTGACACGCGATGGTGGAAGGGACGATCCTTTTACTCACACTTCCAGGATACGATCGCCCTTGCGGACGCCGGCCTTCTCGGCGGCGCCTCGCGGTAGCACCGCGCTGACGTGCTGCAACGGCGCGTACAATTCGCCGTTGATGCTCCGCAATTGTCCACCCTCGCTGACCTGGCCGCGTACGTTGAACCCGAAGCCCGTCTCCGTTTTGTAGATTGTGACGCAGCGCGGCCCCTGGCCGACCGGGTCCTTGTCCGACCCGGCCGCCGGCGGATGCTGAGGCACGCGCGCGTTGTTGTTCACCATTGTCACGGCCGCCGCATTCCTCGCACTGCCGTCCTGATTCACGGCTGGTAAGCGGTGCACCTCCGACTCGCAGTCCGCCATGTTGCACTCTGGCCGCCCATTCACGGCGGCTGCTACCACATACGCTATCACCGCGCGCTGTCGCTGTCACTTGGAGCTAGGGACGATAGTCGGAGTGGTATCGATGGTTGAGCTGCGATGCATCGAGGCCGGTATCGATGCAGAGGCGAGACTGGTGTGAATGATATTCGAAACGTCGCGAGAGTACATATCGATACTTGCGACTATCGATTCTAGAGATGTTCGTGCCAATGTTATAACCATAGACATAGTAGATAAATATAGACTGAGCGTCCCACTGAATAAGCTATATACATTCTCGCATATGTGCGAAAGTGAAACCCCTATTAAATCCCGCTAGCGCGTTAAACTCCAAGTCAAACCCCTAAAAACTCGCGTCGTGGTCAATTAAAGATTTGTAGTTTTATTATGTTGAAACACGGGTAGGTAAAAAATGAATAGGTAGGTCTATAAGTCGGAATACGGCTAGGATACAGAAATAATTAATTTATTAACGATCTTTTTGGTTGCGATTACATACATAAATTAGATGAAATAAAATAAACTGTAGAAATATTGTATGATTCGATGATTAATTGTTAAAAACTTTGATAAATATACACAATAGACACATATTTTACTTTACAAGAATTTCGTGTTATTGTGTGCATACCAAATATTTCATATGCAATGTGAAATGAAATATTGTATTGTACAGATAATTTATTTTTAATTTTATAATGTAATTATTTCTTTTACAATCTTGTATGTATTGTCAAGTAAATTATAAGTAAAATGAAATAAATAATAAACACGATAAAACCAAATTGTAAAGAAAAGAGGACCGCCGATCAAAATCGGCGGGGGTGGTGGAGGGCCTCTACAAGTCGGTCTGTTTTTATTGAATAAAAATTTAATTCTAATAAAAGAAGAGAGGTATTAGTTTATTTATAACTAGACAATAAAAAGTTTAATTTGATCAGAGTGCAAGCGTATTAATTGTCCGATATAAACGGAGCAATCTTGTATGTACAAAAGAATGTTTAAATAATTTTCTAGTGAACATCCAGAACGGTGTGTGTTACAAATTTTATTGGCAAAAAGAGTACAATTTGATACAAAATCTGACACATTTAACTATACAAAATGTTAGTAGAAATAAAGCATGTCAATAAAATATGACGATTAATGATAAAAAATCAAATTTTCATATACTTGCTATACAGTCTAACATAACTGTATTGTTAGCAATACTTTTAGTAATTATTTGTACAATTTATATTTCAGTATTTTACTTTTTATTCCATTGTCGTACGTCAGTTTCATGATAAGAGCATACATACTCAACTTAAATAGCTGCGGGATGCGAAACGAAGAAGATTAGTTTTTGGTTCGTGTCGCTACGTCGATTTTTCGCCGAGTTATAGCGTTTTAAAAATCCGGCGCGCGCGCACCATTCATGAATGAAAGCCGCGCGAATTTTACGTGAGTCGTACGCCAGCGTACTACGTCCCTAAAAAACTGGCATAAAAACATACGAGGCACAGGTGTTCGGTAGTAAACACCGCCGCGCCAGACACCGCGCGAGACGCCGCGTATACGCGTCGTCTGCTGCTTCTATTTCAGGATTAAGATCGCGGGTCGATAGAATCGTCAATTTCTTCGCACAGAAAAATCGTAGCAAGATGATCCTGGCCTCGTTGGAAAGCTAAGATTTCAGCGCTTCCAACGAGATAAGAATCGCTTATTTCGGATCATTAGTTTACGAGATTTCATTAATTAATTACAAAAATAAAATTGATTTTGTCCCGAGATCGAGATTGTGAGTTAATTTTAAATGAAAAATCCAATTTTCTTTGCTGTGAAAATTACATCTTATTAAACATTTTGTGCTCTCCTCCTCTTTTTTTTTTAAAGAGATGTTACCAGCGCGAATGTCGTTAATATCGACTAGTTGAGGCCTCTTTTCCGTAAAGCCGATTACTACGGCCACAGTTTTCGTCGTACTGAGCTGTTCCACGTCTTATTCGAATCGGGAGGGCTTCCACTACAACGCAGTGTGACCACTTTTGTCAATAAAAATTCCCTACGCCCGTGAGAAAATTAGTACACTAACTTTCTGAACATGCCTCGTATAATTATTATAATAAATACCTATTTTAAAAATATAAAATATAAAGTATATTTAATACAATAATTTCAATTCTATAATAATCATATAGATATTTGTATTTTTACAGTTTAACATATATGGTTAACGATGTACAACTCTGCTGTTGCGAATCGTATCAGTGAGTGATAAATTACTTAGGTATTATTTTAAATTGACGTTGCGCATACCAATTCTTAAAGATATACAATGCTCCACCATAAACTGCCCGCGCGAAGCGCGCGTTTCGTCATTTCTAGTAAAATTAAAATAAAAATTTTTTAATATTATTACATATACCATATAAGGACACCATGCCGTTTTTAATTTCGTTCGAATAGCGAAACACTGTCGGTCTGAACATAAAACCCACATATACCTATGTATACTACACCAGGGTTGGAAAGTTACTTTATAAAAGTAATAGTTACAGTTACAGTTGTTTCGCTAAAAATGTAATTAGTTATAGTTACAAGTTACCAATTCTGAAAAGTAACGAGTTACAGTTACAGTTACTCAAAAAGTAACGAATCATTACTTTTCCGTTACTTTCTTGCAATGAAAATAAAAAAAATCAAATCTTTATTAAAATAACTGAAAAAAATGTTAAAACAACACAATGTGCACTTATTTTTAATCTTACACAATACATATGTTCTATAATTCTATATTAATAGTAACAAGATTTATCTGTTAAAATTTACAGAATAAAACGTTGATTTTATTCTGTATAACATATATAAGTGAGAGTGATTTCGAACTATCATTTGACTTATTACATGCATCTGCAACATGTAAAAATTACACTTTTAAAAATTCATTTTGTCATTAAAAATGTGTTAATTTTACACAAACTTTATTTTAAATTATTTTGTGTTAAAATATTAACAGAGTATTAGTGCGATCATATACATATTAACACAAAAATTTGTGTGGACCGTTTGGAACATATGATATCTGTTAAATTTAACACAAATTTTTCAACTGTGTATGATACCGTTAATAAAAGAAATTGTTGCAATCTGTAATCTTGTCGTTCTGCGATGATTTGTCGAGATAAATATCACGCGTAATTGGAAGAGAAAATGCGAGGAATCACGTATATAAATTATTAGTTAGTTTCGATACGTCCACGAGCGATAATACCTTTTTTAACAATCAAACTCGGATGAATCTCTCTCACGTTATGCTTGAAAATTTTCGTCGGTTCAAGTTAAACATTTATCGCTTTCAGATCAAAAGCGTAAGGTAATACACGAATTGTCGGGTAAAATGATAACAAAAAATTACAATATATCGATCGCTTGCCAAGAAATAATCTCTCTAACATTATTACGTATGAAATTGCGCGTATAACATAAAGTTTCCATTTCCGTCGCGTTCAGGAGTGCCGTTTAATCGAAATAAAGACTTTTCAAAGCGATCACAGCGAACAACTGTTACCGTGGCATAATGATAGCCGTTTATCCGTGAAAAACAACGGAGCAGGTACGGCGTTTCTTTCATTAAGTCGTCAAAACTATTTTCATGTTTTTTTCAAACCCTCGCACCGCTCGGAGATTGTTTACGCCGAGCCGCCGAGCCGCCGCGCCGCCGGCGACCGCCGCACGGTCAGAGGACGTTCGCGCTTCGCAGTTCGCATTATCGTTCGAGCCGTCGTCGCGTCGGCACGTACGCCACGGGGCGATGTACGCGATCGAGCCGATCGATTCAGCAAGTGCCGCGGGACGTCGTTTTCGTGTCTCGGAAGAGAGAAGCTTCGCTATTTCGCTATTCGTGATACATCGCGTCGTTGACGTGACTCGCGTAGTAGCGCCGTAGTAGCGCCGCGCAGTAGCTGCCGGGAGCAGCGCCATTGTGATCCTCCGAGGAGCGCCGTGGACACGAATCGGTCCAGTGCGTCCAGTGTGTTGGTCGTCGCGTTTCACGGTACGCACAATCACAGTGAGTTGACCATTTCCCAGTGTAACAGTCGCGCGACGTAGACTCCACCCTCGCGCGCCGGTAATCCATCGAGGCGCATAAATCTGGGCAATCCCGGCCGAAATCTCACGCGCGCTCGGCGTCGTTGCGGCGCCGTCGTATCCTCGCGCGCCACGAGTGCACCGAGTTCTTCAATCGTTAATTCGTATATCCTCGCGCGTGCAGTGACATCCGAGTATTCCACGCGTGGTGCGCGGCGACAGAAACTTTCGCGCGAAATCGCCCCGTCGAACGCGACGCGCGCCAAGTTAACCTCGCGCGTCTCCGCGAGTCCTTCCCGCCCGTACGTCTTCTCGTCATTTCACGCGACGTCATCTCGCCGGATTCGGCTCGTATTTCCGCCGGGAGTGCCGTGCCGTGTCGTGAGTTACCTCTTTCGCGAGCGTTGTGTTGTGCCAGTGCGAAATGGAGGACTCTGAGAGGAAGCAGCGGCCAAGGAGGCATCAGGCAACGGCGGAGCAACTTTATGGTAAGTGTTTTTTATATTTCATATAAAATTATCTTCCTCTCGTTTATTTTAAATAATTCAGGCCCGATTTCGCCAACGTTGTTTAACTTTAAGCTTAGCTTAATTCGTTCTTTATCTCTTTCCAATTACTGTCATTTCAGAAAGAGACAAACGTGAATTAAACTAAGATTAAAGTTAAGCGACGTCTGGTGAAACCGGGCCTTAAAAATTATTTTCATTAATATTGGTTTTCTTGTATACTCTCTTTTAATGTTAATTTTATAATTCTATGTTGCAGATTCAACGTAGATAAACTCCGCTGCTGCGCATCTGGTCGGTAAGTCCGAAACTTTTTTATTGAGGCAACGAATATACATAACTCGTAGAACGTAGTTTGTAGATCGTAGATATATATCTTGTACATTCGTTGCCTTAAAATGGACAGGCTTCAAATGCTAACGGCATTTAAATTATTTATTTAATATATTGAATCTTTGGAGAGCTCTAGAAATCAGAGTATGTCGAACTCATTTTCCATGTTGAGAATAGTTGAATAACATCACAGAAATTAAGCGAAATATGACGAACATTATTCATGTAGCCTATCCATTTTTATGGAAGTAACGAATTGATATACAAAATAAAATAATATGACGTGAGATTCGAATATATTTAATCGAGAACACTGAAATTTCAACCAATTCTTATATATTATTTCCGGTTATTAATTAATTATAATATGCAATTATAATATCGGTTGGAATCATGAAAGAAGTTTCGTTTTTCTGGATCTCACATCATTTATTCTGTGTATGTACGTATGTACATGAGATGCGTCTCGCACACTGAAAAAAATTTCTGGTTGAATATGAACGAATCAGATAATTCCTTTAGGATTTACCAGAATTCCTTTAGAATTTACCAGAATTTCTGTAGGATTGCAGGAATTCTGGTAAATCCTAAAGGAATTATCTGATTCGTCCATATTCAACCAGAAATTTTTTTCAGTGCATGAATACATGCATCACACGCATCTTTGTATTTTCGCGGTCGGTTTTCGCGATCGGTTTATCAAGAAAAATTTCCAAGAAATTATTAATTGTTTAATTTTATGTCCATGTTATACATTTTAATTTATCGTGGAATATGATTAAAATCACTCTAACGCGAGGTAAATTTTTTTTCTACATCTACTTAAATTTCGAATTCAAAGATCATGTTACGAAGAAATGGTCAATATTTTTGAATAATTAACGGAAGTAAAAATGAATTTTATTCGTATATAGAGTAAAGTTTTTTAAATTAATATTCTTCTTTAATTGACTTCTCGTGGTCATGCATTTTTCGATACGATCGACACTCGTATATTCGAACCGTACGAAATATTTGTTGGTGACGATAACCGACAATGGAAGGAGTTTTCTTCCTTCCTGATCTCTGGTCAAGATGACCAGACTGTATGGCCGGGAGCAACGAATGGTAGGTTCAATCTGGCCCAACGATGGAATACGACTAAGTAATTGGTCAATATTGGCCACTTTGATAGAGTATATGTATAAGTAAGGTGTTGTACGAAATAAGTTAAATAATTTCTTCTTATGTGCCAAAATTCGGGTGGGTTATATTCTTATCTTGTTTACATTTTCTCGCATATGTGCAAGATTAAAAAGACTTCTATTAAATCCCTATTAAATCGCGCGCGTATAATAATCGGACCTCTTATAAATCGCGTCGCGATTTTAACGAAAGACTTGTAGGTTTATTAACAAAAAGCTGAAACGCCGTGTTGAAATACCGTGCAATTATTGACACGTAACATTGGCGTTACATTAGTATTTCTTCTATATTCGATATTACAATTTTATTCAGCAATCTTGGCCAATACACTCCCAACATAACTAATGTTTATCCAATGTTAGCCAATGTGTAATCAATAAATGCTACTAGGGAGGCATTTATGCGCAAAGGCGAGGCCTAATACGATTTATGAAGGCTTAAAATATAAAGTAACTATTAATGTAACTATTAAATTAGTTACTGGATATCGAAAAAATGTAACTAAGTTTAGTTACAGTTACAGATTGAGAGAAAATAACAAAGTTAAGTTAGAGTTATCAAAAAGAAGTAACTGTAACTGTAACTTCGTTACAAGTAACGAGTTACTTCCCAAAACTGTACTACACAAATGCTTTCAGGCAGGGTTGGGCAGATACTTCTAAACAAAATATTTAAATACAAGATACAAGATACTATTTTGACATGTATTTAAGCATATTTAAATACTATTTAAATACTATAGTTTTTACGCATATTTAAATAGTATCTGTATTTAAATACATTTATAAATACTTTAAGATACAACTGTTCTTTTTGCATTCATTTGTTAAATAATAGTAGATTTTATTGTAATATTAAGTATATAGTCTGAAAGTAGAAAATGTACGAAAATGAGATCAGAAGTAAA
>NW_011967200.1:459732-468673 GCF_000949405.1 Vollenhovia emeryi
AAGCAACCAAATTCGCTATAAGTCTATGGGTTCTAGCAACAATATTGCAATTTTAGCAGGTGAACCTAGGTGTCGTTGCTTACACCGAGCCGTTGCGAAAGCATTGAACGGCGTCGTACCGTCTTTCATCTTTCGCGATCATTCAACTTTGCCGCCTCTGTCGGTAGCGTAGCTGAAACCGACGGAGTCTGGTACGACTGGCTTGCCATGACAATAATCATTGCTGAGAACCAAGAATGTGCTGCCATCTGCTTCGTGTCTCTTCCTCGCGAAATAATCCATTAAATGCTTTTAATGAGATCGTTAATTAATTTTTGTAGCTTCGACTTTACCAAGTTTTTAATTAGCTTACGATGAAGTAAAATATTAATGGCGGTTGTCTCTTTAATTTTTAAAAGCGCGATTCACGCATATAAACGCTCATACAATCGTGCTACGGTCTTTCATTTATCGGGACCGACAAAATATTTTCTTGTTTGGGATTTCTTCATTTTTTTCCTCTCGATATAAAGTATAACTATGAATGAAATAGATCTCGAACAATAGGTCATTATGATCGAATCATTGACAAATTATATTGCCCGACTTTCACTGATCAAAGGATCCACCGCTGTGTATTAGAGAGGCACCGATATTCCGGTGAAGTTATACCACGACCTACAAAGTAAAAAACGAAATTTGCCCTTTTGAACGGAACTTGATGAGATCTTTTATACATGACGCTCGGGTTACCTCAAATATTCGTTTACGACCTGAATAATATATTAACAATTTCATCGCGTATGTATTTAAACAATGTAAATATTCCGCGGAACAATGCGAAGCCTACAAATGGGATCTCTTACGGAACCGTGCCTTAATTAATTTCGGTCATACGCGTGTGCCACGAGATTTAATTTCCATCATAAATATGTGCACAAACAAATTTTTATACATAAATAATGGATTTAACCGTGCGTTTGCCCGTAGGAACATTACCTTTTTGTTCGCGGCCACTTGTACATAATCACCTGCTATATGAGCGCGTTACGGAAGAGTCTGGTGCTCTGCGTTTTAAAGACGACATGTCCCCATTTCCTGCGATATTTGGCATATACGCGACTTATTGGAGAGTCGGAAAAGTATTTTAATTAAAGAATCCTTTAAAGACTGTAGTATTTCTCACTTTGGTAATTGTGTATATAAAATTACAGCCGCTGCACTTTTCTACTAAATAACTGGCTTAAAAATAAAAAAACGAAGTAATAAAAGAGTAAGAGTCAAGACAGGACGTTAGTGTCTAATTTTAATTTTATGTTATAAAAATTAAAATTATGTAGATGTCTCTTACTCCTTTATTACTTCGTATTTGTCTTTTCACATTAGAGTCTTATGAATTTTATTAATTGTTTAAAAATAAAGAAAAGGGGAAGACTTGCATGTTTTTCAGCCCGCGATCGTCTATTCGTGTAAATCGCCTACTTAACATTTTATCTACGGGTGTACAGTACACCATTAACCGTTGTCCACTATCTGCAGTTAACGTTAATTAGAATTTAAGGTAGAACTAGTTTTCATGTTCTAGCGTCGTAACATTAGGGAGATAATCCAGAGAGAAGCTAATCGCTCATAGAATTTTAAACCTGGAAAGCTTTTGATGACGCAGTACCAATGGCACTGCAATAGCAATCATTTTTACGACGAAATATACGTTTCGTACGTGCAATCGAAGTAACGGTATATGCCATGCAGAAACAATACGAACGTTTGCACTTTGTTCGCATTTTATTCTCCGCGTGTATGAATGATGTACAGCGTGATAAAAATTACATACATATCTCTATTGTTTAAATATACTTTTTTGCAACTTAGAAAGTTATCGTCTCTCTCCAAAATTAATAACAACATTTAACAAATTGATTTTGCCGGCACGATATTTTTATTCATACACGCTTTTCACGATTTTCCATAGAGATATTCTCTTATTCATAAAAACTTTTTATTCTTCTCGCAAATGTAGCTGAATAAAAATTCAATTCTCCCTTTCTTGTTATTTCCGTTATACTTGCCGTTCTCTATTTCCGTTTTTTTTTTCAAGATCCAAAACCTGCCGAATTTCGATAGTTGTTTGGGACACAACGCGCGCGAGATAGGGAGGGGTGAAAGAGCGGGTGAGACAGAGGGACGGGGGAAGGGGTGCGAATTCGCGCAGAGGGAACTGACTGGCCTTTCACCTGCAGGAAATCCTATGATTGATGCCACATGGCACTATGTTGCCGCCGCATTATATGCACGCGCACACATTGTATACACTCCCCGATAACTACGGCGCGAATACATACTGCAATAACTCGATATGTAAACCGGCGTGCGCGCCGCAGTGCGTGATGGGGAACACGAAACGCGTTTACAGCCTCGTCGAAGGACAGCGGGCAAGATGCGTCCTCCTCGCGCAGAAGAATATAATTTATCGAGGTAGTCGTTTTCCGTGGCTTTTGCCCGCCGACCTTCCTCATCTCGCGCCGCAGTAGTATGCATTTGTGACGCCGTGTAATTTTGTCGAGTGCAAACATTTCTCGGTCTTCTCTGAAACACGGGACGTCGAGTATTTTTCGGACCGAGTGTTTTTCTCTTAATTAAAAAAAATTTCATCGCGCTTTAATGAATAAATTTTCTAATTACGTATCGGTTTGCCGCGAGCTTTACTGTTGCCGCGACGAAAGTAACGAAGAATTACGTCATTAAAACGGATATTTTTTTGTCCAGAGGCAAGTAATGGCGAGGCAATACGATAGCTAACGCCTCGATAAATCGCGTCGGAATATTGATCGATACAATGTCCAAACTTTTATTATTTTATTTGCGCACGAGTATCTTTGTCGCAAGATATATGTTCTCTGACTTATAAATTTTTGGGCTTTCACGTTTTGACAGTTCTAATATCTACAAACCATTTATTTTGCACTAAAACTGGTCCGAGGTCGCTATTCTTAAAATTGAGATGGAAGTCGAGTTTTAAAGAAAGAGACTTTATAGTAGGTATTTTCTCTACGTCTTCTATTATTGTTATAGTATCTTCCTCATTTAATTTCTTTTTACTCGAAGAGATAAAGGGAGAGTTAAACTTTAAAAATTTTATTGCAAGACAAATACACATTTAAAATTGCACCAAACGCGCATTCAACGTTACCAGTTTCTCGGGCCGAAGTCTGACCTACAAATCCAAAGTATCATTGCAAAACTTTAAATGGATTCTTCTCGAAAAGTTGATTTTCGTCATAAGCCGGATTTCGTCGGCGAGAGCAACGCGTTCACTGACTACTGGAAAAATAAATGAGCGATTTGATTAAACACTGATCCTTTCGGCACTGTACACCGCTGTAGGTAGGAATAAACGCCGCGAAAGGCGTACTCGCATCCAAGTCGAACACCGATCCGAATGTCTCAGGAGTGAAATATAACAACCCGTACGTAGCGATATATTAAAAACGAGACGGTATCGCGTTGCTCCTCGTGGTGAGCGTCTGCGAATGTGGCAGGAACGGGACCGTGCGACACGCGTCGCGTCGGGCCGACTCCCCGAGCTGAGGCGTCATCCGCTTTCGCCGGGGGTCCGCTCGCGCGCGTTCTCCAGTTGCCCCCGCGCGGCGTCGGCGGGGTGTCCCGCTGCATCCGGAGCACGCCCACGGGCGCACACGTGACGCAGGATGTACCCGCGCGACGACGCGGTCCGGCGCGGAGCGTCGCGGCGCGCCGCCACTGCTGCAGCGCGGCCGTAACGTAGAGAAAGTCAGTCCGACGTTGGCGCCGCAACAGACGTACCGGCGGTAGGACGTGCCTCCCTGTAAAAAGCCACCCTTCCGCCCCCGGGCCCCGCTCGCCTCACCCACCGAATCGGGGTACCCACCCGCGAACGCTCCCTGTCGATTTAATCGCGCGGGGGGGCACGTACACGAGAGAGAGAGAGAGAGAGAGAGAGAGAGAGAGGGGGGGCGAGGAGCGAAGGAAAGAAAGCGCGGATGCGAACCCGCGCCGATTGCTCGCCGAGGGCAACATTGTTGAGGGATACCTCAAGAGGAGAGCAAGAGGAAAGTCGTTCGCGTCTCAGAGTCAGTGGGGGATCGCGATCGATCCTCGGTGTTGATCGAGGGTGTGGACCACGTATTCGCGGCGCTACGCAGTGATTGAGCGGCTCGCGGTGCACGCAGTGCCTTTTTTCCTTTCGTTCTCCGTTTTATCGCGCGGGTCTCCACGCCGTATCTTGGTTCCGCCCCTTCCGGTTGGCCCCGTCAGCCCGACGTCCGGTCCCGCGTGGGACGCTCTCCAAAGTGGCTGAGTGACTCTTCGTCCCTGCCGTGGGTGCTTATTCTCGTCCCGTGGCTCGCTGAGATCCCAGCCGCAACATGCTTTCGTCCTCGAGGGCTTTCCCGCCGATTCTCGCCGTGGCGCTCGTCGTCTGCATCGGTGAGTGCTTGCGTCAGAGTCGAATCGTTTTTGAAAGAGCCGGATGCCCCACGGGGACATCTCCGCGGATTTGCGTTAACATCGAGACAACGCGCGGTTTCACGCGCGGCCTGGAAAACGTGTCAGAGTGCCCGGGGAGAAATGGAGATATCTCATTATATATGTCTCAATCGTGTGATATCTAATTATATATCCAATTCTAAAATCATCAGATCTTCAGAGATCTGACGCTCTTGTGGAATATTCAATGCTATTATCTATTGAGATCTAATTATGTTCTCTTAGGACATTTGATTATAGATTTAGTTGGATCTCAATAGATAATCTCGAACGTGCAAGGAAAGTCTCTGAGGATTTGAGGATTTTTAGCATTGGAACTCGTGAGATATAGTTAAATGTTACTTGATTGAGACACATATAATAAGACTTTTTCCATTTTTTCCCCGGGTGTGATGATTGCATTCACGAAGTTTGGAGGGAGAGAGGGAGGGATGCGAATCGAAAGTTAGTCCGAAGCTGCGTGCTGTGAGTCTCTTCGGGAATCGCGACGTACACGCGATGTTTTTAGACATCCGCGGTCGGGACAGTCATGGAGAATCGGTTTGATTCATGGACATAGTAAGAGTAGACTGCGCGTTCCTTCTCCCACGTTCAGAACCTGTACAAACTTTAGAACGAGATAGCTGGCGGTTGAGTGGTCGCCTCATCTTTGTTTAATAAATAGTGGGTGGTAACAGAAGAGTAAGGGGAACGATAGAGATATATTATACGTTTATGGTTTCTTACACAAGTCGTTGCTGCCTTAAAAACGTTCAGCGCCTTCCCAACCGTTGCACCAACAGTTTCGTGAAATTACAAGCGGTAAAAGGAAAAATATTCTCGAGCGTAACGTGACGTTTGCGCATCCCGTTGTAACGCGTTAATGGCTCGATAAAATTAAGATAAATTAAAATAGCATCGTGTCGATAGCAACTGGTCGCCATTTCGCGGAGCCGTCAAGAATTGCTTAATTAAGTGCCGGCAGGTGCGCAATTAACACGGTTTTACGTATCGCGCGTTACATGCGTATATTGTTAAATTCTTACGCTCGACATGGCATATTTAATTACTTGCCGTTTAGCGAAACTACCGCTACGTACCCCTTTTTATGCAAGCGCAATTCGTGCTCGCGCAACTAAGGGATCGGAAATGACTTTAAAGGATTTATTAATTACACGGAGGTAATAAAACTGTTACGGGGACTGTCTCGCGTTGTCTTTCAGTCCGGATGACAAGAGCGCGCTCTCTTTCGCTTCTCTTCTATCTAATTAATAATGGAAGACTGTTTTTAATTAACGACACAAAACGGAACACGGTTCCGTTTGTATAAACACACACACTTTTCTGTCTACTGAATAGTTAAGGCTGCGCCTCGGGGTTACACGGTTTCTCGTTACACGACGATTTTAACGAGAGACGAAAGGCGAACGGTTCGTTAAGACAGCGAATTCCAAGAACGGAAACGTCGCTTATCGGCGTCTCGGCTTTCTCGATAATGACATTATCCCACTTGAAATTAACGCACGGCCGGACACTGGAAATCGAGACTAATTTAATTTTCAACTGTCCCGCGAAGGTGACACGCCGTGAATGGAGAACACGGGTCGAAGTATGGCGAGCGGATTGTTTGCGAGCGGAAGACAGAGGTCGCCTTGATTATTATATACGTAAAGCCTGTGTCACGCTTTGCGGATCGTGAATCGCAATTCAACTAATCCGATCCGAGGCTGTCTCGTCTGATTGGCTGAAATGCGATCCGCGATCCACAATCTCAATCCGATCCGCGATCTCCAATACGTAGTGTAACACGGGCTTAAGACGTTTTCGTATCTTAGGGTCAGAGCACAAAGCAACGTAAATGTAACGTCATATGTAGAGGTGTGACATTTTGATGTTAGTTTTTTAGCATTTTTTACGCTTTGTTTTTCCAGATTTTGAGTAATTGTAATGTTATTTTTGGGCATATTTTGCATTTTGTTTTTCCGAATTTTGCGTTATTTTGATAATGTTTATGATAATGTCGTGGTCAGAGGTGGGCAGGGTTTCAAAAAGACGACTTAATGTTTTAATAGAACAATTTACGACATTTATTAAGGCTAAACATATGTTAAAAGTGTAACATAAAACATAACATATTAAAATAGCATGGAACAAATTACTGAAATCACATATCATGTTCTGGCTGTAAAAGCAGTAACAAAAGTTTAAAAAAAAGTCTTAGGCATAAATCTCTTTGGCTTAGCCCTAAAATTTACTAAGGAAAATTTGCGATTTTTGACGTTATTTGAACGCCATTTTGCGTGTTGAGGGTCATTTTGCGTTTTAAAAACGTGTTAAAACGAAGTTGGGGACTCCAAAATGTAAAGATATGACATTAAAGACGGTCCTAGGGCATTTTGCGATATTTTGCGTACAAAGGTAACATCAAAATGTCACACCTCTAGTCAAATGTAATTGGAGGCAAGTACGACATACGCCAAAGCTCGTGCGCTAATCTACGTTTACACCTGCGTCTTTGTCGTAAGCTATTACGTTGCTTTGTGCTCCGATCCTTAGGCTAATGTTACATGTGTCGTACGATGCATTTTTCAAGCGTGTTGATTGGCTGCAGAATAGATAATTTCTAGAGACCCGGGAATTTTACTGTACTGCAGCCAATCAACACACTTAAAAAATTTATCGTACGACAAATGTAATATCATCCTTAAGGGTATGTTGGAGTGATTCTGCACCTTTTGCACCTTTTGCTCCTAGAACTGTCAATTCATGAAAACATTTGTGTAATACAAATTATGTGGCTTTGTGCAGACCGACTAGTTTCCACTAATCGGACTAAATCAGAGAGCAGCATGGTATCGTTGAAATTAAGTTTACAAACCTACCAAAAATCGAAGTTAGGTAATCTACAACTTATTCGAGTGAATAGATTTTTTTGTTAGGCTTCTAAACTTAATTTCAATGATACTATGCTGTTCTCCGATTTAGTCCGATTAGTGGAACACTGTCGGTCTGTGCGCAAAAGCCCCATAGTTTGTTACATTACACAAACGTTTTCACGAATCGACAGCTCTAGACGCCAAAAGTGCAAAGGGTGCAGAATCACTCCAGCATCCCCTTAACTACGAAATTTGTTCGTTGACCCCGTAATCTTGAAAAATCGGCCTCTGTCGGTCGCAAGTGGCGCGATGAGGAAATTGTGATTCACGTTCGTGATAACATTCGCGACCGATGGCTATGTATTTCTGAATTGCTACAGCAATCTAGGAATAACTCCGAAATGTGCATTTCGTTCTCGATGGGAGACACATTTGGACGCGTATTCCCACGTTTCCCCGTCGTCAATCTGTCGTACACCGGACGATTATACGCACACAGTTGCATGCATATCGATGGGCGTTTTGCGCACGGATTATAGCCTTCCCCCCTCCCCCCCTCACCCCAATGAAATTGGGATTTCGGGAAGGACGTTCCATGCTATATATAGTACATACATCCGGTATCTAGCGGCCCAATTCCGCAGTAATAGTGTAATCTTGCTGATGAACTGACTTTTCCCAAGTATTACATCTGCTTGCGGCGTGTGAGATCCAAGCGGTGAAATCCACCCCGAAGGTCAACATAATTACGCGGTTGGATTGCGGCGCGGGAGAAGTCAGAATCTTTCGATATTGCGCGAAATGCTGCGTTGTAATTTCTTCGTGCTTGATAAAGGTCAGCGTAGATCGGGCGTGTTTGCGCGGAGAACTTTGCGCCTCTGACGAGGGTGTAGATATCGCGGACTTGAGTTTTCGCTGCTGGATTTTCCAAGTTCAACCGACGACACGCAACGCTTGAGATCTATTATCGCGACGAGGGAAATTAATTGAAGTTAACCGAGGTATGAGATCCCAAGGGACACACTAAAGTCGATAAAAAATGTCAAAATGGGTTCACTTTCGCTCAAAATGGTCACGCGATTTCTAAGTGACGAAAAATTGACTCCGACATATTTATTTTTATTAAATGTTTTTTATACTTGGATCAGTAAACGAGTTTCTTATATTTTTCAGTCGTAATACAAAAGTTTATGTACTATTAAGTTGTTTCACTTTTTCGTTTATCAAAACTATATTTTTTGCGCTTGTTGTTGGACGTAAACAAGTTTCTTCTTTGCATATAAAAATGTAATGTTAGTTTAAACGTTATAATCTGTGCTATGTAGTCCTTCAAACAAGTTAAAAGTATTAATGTTCAGTAGTTGTACTGTAAACACTGTGCAGAACGAAACCAACGTGTTCCTTGGGATAATTGCCCGTTCCAATCAACTAAGGCCTCTCGTCGATTAACTTTGAATTGTACTTTGGGACTATGCGTACACAGTTCGAAAATTTCTGTTTTCTTGTTAAAGAAAATGCCGGTTAAAAATTTTGTGTTAAATGTTTGACACATTCATGTGTTAATTTTACATATTGCTCTTGTG
>NW_011967200.1:470015-536878 GCF_000949405.1 Vollenhovia emeryi
TAAAAATATGTTAATTTTACACAAAATTTATTTCAAATTATTCTGAAATTTGCATTTATTTTGCGTTAAAATATTAACAGAGTACTAGTGTGATCACTTAACATATCTATATTATGTTAACACAAAAATTTGTGTGGATCGTTTTTGGAACATGTGATATCTGTTAAATTTAACACAAATTTTTCAACTGTGTACAAAGCGGGGAGAAACAAATATGACCGATGACGTAGAATAGGCGAGCTGTTAATCACGGTCCGAATGAATCGAGGCTCTCCTTCTCCTGGAGGCAATCGCGTAATGGAGGCTCGTTTTTGCGCGGACACGTCATTTAATGGAGCGACGAATATGGAGTCGCTGTACTCCCTCGCGCGGGCGGGCGGGAAACCTCCGCTCCCTGGAAGCTGGCAATTCGGACGTAGTGTCACCCGCGACATGGAGTCCCCCATTCATCGGGAACAGTAAAGCGATATGGGCGTCGTGAGTATACAAGGTGCGCAACCGTCCCTTTGTTACTTTGAGCGTACGCGTTGAGGGATTACAAGAGGGCGAGTGCGATCCTAATCCTCGCCGGCGCTCGCAGTCGCGCGTCTGGGAGCCACTCCCGTCGACACGATTGTTTGTTTCCGCCTGGTGTTTAGTGTTTAGATAGGATAATTCGTACCTGCACACTTTTCCTCGTCGAATAGCTATTTTTCATCCCTGGCGCTCGAATCTTTCTTTCGTGTTATTGCACGACCGTCGATAGATCTCGAATACGCGCCCGTTCAAGCGTATCTTTTTCGAGTCCCAGAAAGGCGGTACGTATATAACGTGTAGGTACGCGGCAAAACTGGGATACGTTTGTATCTGATAAAATGTGTCGCGATGTGGGCTGGAGTTTCATTCGCGATGTTTACTATTACGCGCCTTTGGAAACTTTGTCCCTTCGTGTATCGCGCATCGTTGCAGGCAATCGAAATGTCCACGCGGATATTTGCGGGCGTATCTCCAAGTCAAAAACACGGTGCCTCGAAAAAATAGGTCGGGCAAAATACATTTGACCCGTTTCCTTTGTGCCGCGCGTGTTCGACGCTGTTAATCCCGACGAGGAGGTGCATGGTGCGCCGAAGGTCGGTGCGGAATGAGACCAAGAAAAGAAAAACCAGGGGGGAGGAAAAAGAAAATGGGAAACCGCGCGTCGACAATGGCCCTAATTTGTAAGACGACGAGCCCTTGATTTTGGGCCGAAATCTCGACTGTCCGCCTCCCTCGCTCGCGCGCTCCGATATCTCGACGCTCACGACTCCCTCGTCGGGAATTAATCGCGGAAGTCATGAAATTATAATTTATGGCGATTTACGTTAACGCGTATCGCGCCCATACGTTACCCTTATCGGGCCCGGCCGGTAAGCAGCTGCATAATCTGACTCATTGCCGTTGCATATCGAGCGCGTCGTGATTTCTCGCGGTCCATGCGTCCTGTCCGCTCGATAATGATTCCAAGGTCAGCCTTGACGATCCCGGTGCGATTACGGTGCCCCGTTGAAATTTCAATCGCGAGGGAATAACGTTTTTCAGCCGCGGGCGTTTTACGTAGCGCTTTAAAACCGATGAAATCGAACATTTATCGGAGTTACATCGCCGGAGATTAATGAAGAAATAGTCTCGACTCAACGAATAACGGATATCGGCTCGTATTGTGTCCACGTTTATTAAACTCTTGGTATGCAACGTGGGCGGCTGGATGAAACGCCGTTTCCCCGTTGTAAACGCTAACGTCGTTTGCGAGGGACGTTTGCTAATACCACCCCGTCGCGTCTCTAGACGCGGCGAAAGCGCAGACAAAGGGGAAGAAGCAGTTGTCTTCTTGAAGACATTTCCCTGATAATGTCATTGCGCGGACATCCGCCTACCTTCTTCCTTTTCTCTCTCCCTTTCTATCCCGTAATCCTTATAATTTTTTTTATATTCGCGCAGTGCTTTGTACCGATCTTATTTTCGAGAGCGTCAGCTTTGCCAGCCAGTCGTTCGTTAGCGTTAACGTTGCCGGAGGAAGGAAAACAAGAAGGAGAATCGACAGCGTAACGCGTTTACAGACCGTCATTCGGAGTAAACGCAGATTCCACTTTCTTATCTTTTACGACGTTTTCCCGCCACGGACAAACACTCCTCCCTACCGGACGTATCCGTGCCGCGTTACCGCGCGAGTTCGACTTTAACTGGCGAGCGCCACCGCGTCGTGCCATCCCTTGAAGCTATTTGCGTTTTACGACTCGCAAAGTTCTAACCGGCGGAATCCAGCCGCGAGTCCTTCGATCTCTTCCCGAAGAAGACGAACGGCTGGACCGTTCCGCACCGATGTCGGATCTATGACGGCCGTTAATCCTCCGGCGGGCGGAATCCTCGAATACCAGCCTCGTTGCTGGCGAGGGGAAATCGGACCACTGTTCGGTGAAATTAGAACATCGTCATGCATAGGCTACAAGCCGTCGGCCGGCTATCGGACGGTCGACGACATGACTTATCGTCAGCGCGAGCCTCGAAGTTGCCTCGTAATTTAGGCGCGATACGACGGTGATCGATTCGCGAGTGCAAACAGCCGAAGCGGGAGAAATCTACATCCGACTATACTGATGTATGGAATCTAGCTGAGAGAAAATATCTCTCGGCGCTTCCATCGCTTGTTTTCGAGCGGCAGATGAATCGCGTTCGCTTCCGTTCGCCGAGCAAACGCCCGCTCGCTCGCGCGAGCTGCCGTTTATCTGAGAAAGCGAGATATCCTTCTTCTTCCCTCCGAGCGACTCGGTAGAGGCGGCGTCAATCTCGGAGAATACTCTCTGCCGTTAATAGAAGAGATAAATAAGTCGCGAATTCGAGCTGCGTCTATAAATGCGCCGTGTCGTCGATGTGGATGGTACAACGCGACGGATCAGTCTCGAGTCGAAGATCGTGGAAGTCGTGCGAATGCCGAAGGAGCGCAAGCGGAAAAGCGTCGACCGTTTGCGAGCGTGATTGAACGTCCCTTTAGTCCCTCCATTCGCGAGTTAGAAACGCAGTCATTTTCGCGCGCGCACAGAGAGCGAGAACGCGATGGCTTAAAAGCATTTAGATGAGCTCGTCCACGTTGGCGAGTAGAAATTTATGTGACTGTTTGGCAGGTACGAAGGGCCGAGCGTTGCCAAAGGTCTTCCATAATCATGAGTTTGCCGAGCCCTCGATATTCATATATCGACATCTATTTTCGTGACACTTTGTTAGCTCACGTAGAATAACAGGTTCGATCGTGGTTATATATGCATTCTATCATCACGCGCGTTTGCTATTGTAATCCTGTCGATGACGCCGTCAGTTCGCGATGACGTAAGAACACACGTCTGTGCAGCTCCGACACAGCAAACCTAATAATAATCGGCTAATTTAACGGCGATCTCACAATATCCCTGCCATTGTGAGAAATAAATATAAAAAGCCACATATATAAACGATCGGAGCAAATATAACATATACGTACGCATCGTGTATGTTAAACATAAATAATATTTAGCTCTCGGGATGGACGCATTAAAAACTGCCGCGTATATAAATTTAATAAAACGCACCGAGCCGGGGGTTGCTGCGTGGCGAACGTAAAAATTTATTAATCCCCGAAACGCCGCGGCGAATACATTTCGTACGAAAGATCAACCGCGCGTCGAGGTGCAGCACCCGCTGACGTATCGACAAATCGTATACGCGGCTTAAAACTTGACGGCAAGCCGGAAGTAATGCATCGAGACGAAGAGTTCAATTCCGCCTGGAACGCCCGCGACCTAGTTCAAATGTAGACCGCTGTCATACAGTGTGTTCCTCACAATACCACTCTCCACGCAGACCCTTACAGTTGTGAATTTTTCAAGTATATCTTTTAGAGTAACGCCAAACGTATCGAGCGCACCACTCACGAGACGAAATACCGAAAGCCCGGGCTTTTCTCATTCGCTTTTGCATCTCACCTCGGAACAGCGTTCCTTAAAATCCTCTTAACCGAACGGCACAGCTGTTGACGAAATAACTTACGTTACGTCGGAGGCGCGTTCGCGCTGCCGCCGAAAATCAACGAGCCCCGCGATTAAATTTCCCCCCCCGACTCTCGGAACGATTCGAAGACGTTTCCCCGCGAGCGGCGAACAGGCTGGGATAGACGAAACGGGGAAAATCAAGCATGTAGTCTCGGCTTTACGTCAAGGTGGTGGCTCGATACTGACCTATTAGCTTAAGTAATTTCCGTTTAATTTTGGAGCTCACTGGCTACGGGATTCCAGTGTGCGTACGCGCTACGAAAGTCCTGATAAAGCTCTCGACCTCCGCGTTCGCCATTTTCGCACCCTTCATTCCCTATCTCTCTTTCTCTTCTCTCTCTCTGTCTCTTTCCCGATTTCGCTCTTTCTCTTTCTCTCTCGAGCTGTCCCGTTGGTGGCCATATGCCGCTTAATGAGCCTTTAATATCGCGCAGTTAAATCTAGTAATGCTTGGATAATGAGCCGTATTTTGGCAATGCTTAGGAGATTGCGAAAGTGTTGAAGACCTGCGGACCTAATTTGATTGATTACACGGAAGCTCGAGAATCTTAGATAGGCAGCCTCGTAATCGATTTTGCGAAAATACAACTATCCGCAGCTCGTCGTCTCTTTGATCACGAATGGCGCCCGATGGCGTCAAATGTGACGGCAATTAAAACACAGGAAATTAAAAGCAAGGGAGGATGATTAGACATTCAAGATACATATAAAGCACGATAAATCAAGAGAGGTGTATCACGGAGATTAAATGCTAGAGGAGCCTGGGCATTCCTTTCATGGCACAAATGGCACAAATGGCAGGAAGACTGGATATTTACGGCGCGAAGCGTAATGAGAGAAGTGTATCACCGAGATTTAAACATTAAGATAAATCTAACATCCCGGGCTCCCGGTGAATTCGGAGCTTTCACTCGCCCCTCTTATCTCAAACGCAAAAGCTATTTACAATGACACGTAATATCTTGCGACCCCGCGAAATTATTGCGGAGATATCCCGGGACGTGACCCGTCGGCGATAGGGGATCCGGGGGTCGTGCAGAAGGTGGACGACAATAATTCATCCGCGTTGCTCGCAGCGCACGTAACGAAGGCATGGGCGGTGTCGCGATGCGTTCGAGGGGGAGGACCGCGATGAAAGAGCTGCATTCTCGCGGCGACCCTTCTCAACCTCGATCACATCCCCCCCCCCGTCCCTCTTGTCCGCGCGAGAACCCACTTCCAGCAGGTCGAAAACTTGATAAAACTTCCGGGCGAGAATTTCAGATACTTCTCGCCGTCGCGGTACCACACGGCGCGGATCTTTTTGTTGTCGCGTCTCCTTCTACGCGGCAGCCATTTTTCCCCCGCAACAAACGCCGTCCTACTTGTCAACACCGTAAGACGCTGTTTTGCACGTCGAAGCGGCGTAAAATTGAAAAATAATGGCCCGGCCGTCGGTCTGCCCGACGCGTCGTCGCGCGGCAGATTTTTAGATTAAGGACACGGGTTTCTCTCAGCGGGGCTCGCGTCTCCAGGTTTTCGCGATTTCCGACAATAAGACAACTCTCGCTAGACTGTAAGCATCGGGCATCAATTGCGTAATAATATTTTTAATAACTTCTACCGCATTCAACTTCGATGAATTTCTTGCGACAGTGATGGACAGAATGGTTGCGACACTGTTTTTTTAATGAGTCTAGGAACGCGCTTTTACCTTCAGATTTACGTTCCGAGACATTTTCTCTGGGGAAAATTACGCTCAAAATGGTCCCGGAATGGCCATCGAGTAAAACATTCCTCGGAGAAGAAGATTTTGGAACGTTCCCTTAACTCTAAATACACGTTTATACTCTCTAAAAGTCAATTAGTGAAAACAGTAAATAGTCACTGATTTGCAGTCTATAGGCATAGGTTGGAAGAATAAATTATTATATAAAAATGTGGTTGGCTCCTAAAATGACTATAAATTATAGTGAGATTGTGGTAAATGCAACTATTTTTTCTATCAGTGTACACGAACGCCCGACTTCAATCGCAGGCTTGCCGTACTTACAATTAGCGTAATGTAACGATTTCTCTTTTAATTAGATATTCAAGGTGTTAAGTTGCTCGAGGAAGGATTTGATTTTCGTGATGCCGGGCATTGAGTGAACAACGCGCGCCAGCATGTTTACTGCGTTATAGGTGAATAAGCTTCATGAAAGCGTATATGCACTTCGCGAAGTCTTAATTTAGCGCTCGCGGGAGCGCAATAAGTTACGACGTTCCCTCGTCTTTCGTGCCGCAAATTCTTGTAAGTTAATTTCTACCGCGCCGCCGTCAACCCCGTCTGTTTGACGTTCATTTTATATTGGTTTTCTGTCTTGCGCGGGACGTAGGATGTTGCGTGACTCACGTAATAATTCGATCAAGCGGCATCGTTAGCCTGCACGTTGCCTCGAGGCTGCATATCGCGCACGCGGCCCGCGAGCGTTTAACATTTATCAATCCCCGCGAGAGATTCATTTGCAGAATTAATTTCGCCTGATATTTTCGACGTACATAAGTGGGTTTTGATGAGTATCGCTTTTTTTCCCCCTCCCCTCTCCCTGGTCATCGAATTCGCGTGGGTCGCGGCCCGAGATTATATTCAGCGGGGAAAATTTGCATAATATACATTTCATATAATTTTATACGCAATTTGTGATTTATTCGTAAATGAATTGCGACTTATAAATAATGCGGGTAATTAAAACGCGAAGGTTACGTTTGATATATCGGAGAGAACGTTATTTCTCTCTCCGAGGCTCTTATTCGACAACGGAAGCGAGAGGCGTGAAAGGGGTGGAGGAAAAAAAAAGCGACGGGCAGCGAATATAATCGTACCCACCCCTTTCGCGCATCACGCTGCTCCGAAAACTTATTTTCGGCCGGGGGCTATTCCCACTTCGGGGGAACCCCATTTTCTTCGCTACTTCCTTCCGCCCCGTGCGTTCCTCTCCGCCGCCTAATCCTTCCTTCCGCTCGTTTCGCGGATTAAAAATTCCCCCGCGATTTATCGCCGGCGACCAGCGCGTTTGTCAAAATGATTTACGAGCCGTGCACGCCCGTGAATGTTAACGATCGCCGCCCCGGACGTCGGTTTCATTTGATTTCTTACGCGCGTCGAACCCCGTGTCAGGGAAAAACAGGGGTGCTTTTCCGGTTGGCGAGGGGCGGCGAACGTATGACACGATACGGACCGTGGAATCCTCGAATCCACGCGCTCGCAGAACGGATGATGCGGCGCGATTTCGCGGCAGAGATCCTCAACGGAGGTCGAGCCGCTCGCGCTGGGTCCTTTCAGATTTATCTAGGGCAGCCGCCGATGCATGGAAGCTTCGGGATAAATATTGATAGAAGCGGCCGTCTCTGTAAATTGTGTCTTGAATTTTCGAGGTCTCGCGCATGATATTTTTACCGTAAATCGACCCTAACGGGGGGATCTGCGAAGATTTCTCCTTCTCGGGAGAACAGGCGTTCTGCTCGCCCGTCCGCAGATATACTCGTGGCACGAACAGGAGGGGAATAAGAGATAAAATGCGAAAGATTGTTCTCACTGCGCTTGATTTATTTGACACGGCTAAAAGCGCTCAGACGGTGTTTTTATCTGAACGACTTTGTTCCGTGCGCGCGAGACGAGGGGCTACGCCGCGCCGGAGTGACTTGTCGGAACGGCGCTGCGAATTTCTCACAAAGCGTTTTTTCACGAAATGTCAGCGCAGATTACCCCGTCATTCTCCCGATAAAAATGCAGTCGCAATCGCGACCGGGCAATCGAGCCGCCGCTCTCGCTCGCGGCCCTTGCGAACCACCGAGATCTTTGATTCCGAGGGCTCTCCTCTGCGCGACCGTTCTACGGTAATTAATTAAAATGTCAGCACGTGAAGCCGCTGGAACGTCAATCGTTTGATAACTCGCTCGTTTAATCTTGAACGAAGACCGCCAGCTGATCGTGCGAGTGAACATACAAGTCGAATCGATTGAATTATAAATTGAATTAACAAACACCGTACAGTGTGTGCCTTACTTGAATTCTCTTCACTTTACATTATGCCGAGACATACATCTCGCGGAGATATCGAAGTTTAATGCACTCCTAAAGTTTTATTTGCATTTCGTTGCGTTGCGTAAAATACTACTACACTAAAAAAAATCTTATTAAGATTTCTAGGTAGCGCAACAAAAATTTATCGCAATTTTGTGTGTCTGTTAGATAATTGTTTGCGGCCTACGAAATTTCTAGCAGCCACATTCTAGTAATACCTTTTGGAAAGTTTAGGTTTCATGAATCAATATTAATCATGCACATTGGATAAAAATGAATTTCGGTACCATACGCTGACAAGTAAACCTACCCAAGGGGGGACACACCGATTTTGATGAGTGTTGAATATGTTGTTTTTAGCTTAAAACAAGGGACACGTATTTTTTTCTAAGTCCCTTTGAAGAAAATTTGATTTTCTTTTTCGGGGCGAATATTTTGTTCAAACAATTCATGGAAACAAAATAGTTAGTTGTTGTAACATGTAACTTCTTTCCAGTAACATATTTTTCGTTTTATACAACCAAATTACATGTTCAGTCAACAAAATGATTCAAATTATTTCGTTTCATTCAGCAAAATGGGTCTCTCAGTGTAGCTAGAACAATCTTTGTAAGGGACATAACTGTTTATGTGCCACAATCAAATGTTATAATGGATGGGGCGTCCCAGAAAGACTTTCTTCCTAACATTCGCCAACAGTTGAGATAGAAATTCTGTTTCTGTTATTTAAATTGACCAAGATACAAAACATATGCGGTTTCGCAGTATTGTCTATGCATTTGTGTATCTCAGTTAGTTTTTCGTGCCTAGAAAATTGTTGCCGCAGCTGCGAGATCATTTTTGTCAGTGCAGAGTCGCTAATTGTAATTTGACGCGCGAGATTAAGTTTCGTGGTTTATTTTTATTTCGCCGGGAGAGACCCGACATTGGACACTCATTCGGAAGGTGCGACTTGTGCTGCGCGGAACGGGGAGGGTCGGGGTAGCCCCGAGTAATTTCCAGTTGGATCACATGGCTGCGCTTGCGAGCTCGTATTAATAACGTCTTTGTGGCCGGTGGTTTCTTCCAGCCCTTTTCTCACCCTAGCATCATCTGGAGCGTTGTGTGTTGGGGTTTGACCCGCTTGCTCATAAATCCACGATGCGCGCCGCGCCACGCCGTGAACCACGGTTGAAATTTCAATGAATACTAAAGTTAAACAAAACGATACGTGCGCGATACACGTGTATACAATAGGTCCGTGGGCTTTGCGTGTACGCCGTGCATCGCCTCTCTCTCCCTTTCCTTTTTTTCCCTCCCTCTTTCGGCTCAGCCGAATAAAATGGATTTTCGTATGTGTGCAAGCTGAATTAAATTCCTCACATTTTCCATCAACTCTCGTCGCCCTATTCTCACCGGCGCTATTCTCCGACGATGAGAGAGCCGTTCTTCTGAACCATTCCAGACGCCGCGCGTCTCATCGATATTGGTCATCAATATTGCCCATGCAGATGCTGCCAAGTGGCCCTACGCGTAAGGACGAGGGACAGAGATCTTCTCTGCCCTCCCGCTTCCCCGTTGCAATTCCCAGCGAGCTCATTAACACGCGTCATTAATAACCTTTGTGTGTCAACTTCTTTCGCGGTCCCCCCCCCCCCCTTGTCGACGGTTCCGCTCAAGTTCTGGCGAGGCTCACGTGTGAAAGCGACGACGCGGCCACGTCGTGACATTAACGCTTCAACGAGGGCGAACCTTGACATCTTCGCGGCCTCGGCGGCGACGACGGCGCTCTTTTCCGGGGCGCGAGAATTTCGCGTTCCGCGACGAAGACGAAACGCGAAGTCGCGTCGTCCGACTGACAACTTCGGAACGCGGAAACCTCAGCGCGGTAAGGACGCAAATAGAAAAGAAATAAAGGGAGAGCGAGAGACCGGAGGAAGCATGAATCGATTAATCGATGCCACCGCGACTATTTATGGCTCGGCAAGATCGGGATAAGAAGAGCCTATGCATTGTCGATGGCATTGGCGTTTTTCATGCGCGTCAGATGCTACGATAGCGCCGCGAACACGCGACATAACGTAGGCGAATTCGCGTAGATTGATCATCTCGGGCAGCTGATTTATGTTTTTCGTAAATGTAACGGCGTTATTGAATAATACAACAGTCCTTTTACTTATCAAGAGCTAATAAGTCGAATTATTCGACGACGATGACTGACTTGGTATAACCACTTGAAAAGGACCCCAAGAAATGGGGTCGAAACGTTGTGTAATAAACTAATAAAATAACTAGCCAGTTGGGTTGACCGTAAGTTTCCCGTCTCAACTTATATCTTATAGTAAATTTTTTAAATAGTCGGCATCACTGTGTCTATATGGTTGCTATTACTAATATTATAGTAATAATTACTATAAAAATGACCACCATTATTTTTCTATGCAATTATAGTTTCAAATATTACATATTTTTTCTATCAGTGTATGCACGTCGATGAGATATCGACAAAGTATCGTACGGATCTCTGTCGAACTTCTTGCAAAGATCAATGAAGAGTCTAGTCGTCGTCGAACTAAACGGCCCAGAAAATCACGATCGATATCGATTTGATCGTCGACTTGCGAACCGGGTGCGCTCGCGACGCGATAATCAGTCGCGGCGAAATCTCTCGGTGGAGTCACGTAAAACAATCTGGCAAATCGTTCCGTGCCTGTAACCTCGCGTGGTCCGCGATATTTTTCCCCGGCGACTTTGACCGGGGAGGTCGTCGCAGTTCGCTCACGATCTACCGGCGAAGAAATCTGCAATTCAAAAGCCGGCACTTTCGTTATATTCGGGAGGCCTCATTAACAATTCCGACTGTCCCTCCCCGCCTCTCGCCCTCGTCGACCCTCGCCGCCGCATGTTTTGATAGAGCGGAAATTAAACGGCGGTGCCGGTCTTTAATCCCCGGACAGTACGGACTTCCCTCTGTCAACGGGTATCTCGTCGATCCCGCGATCGCGTTCGCCGGCGAAAGTTTTATTCATGCGCGATTGAAAAGAAGACAATCAAGCGGGACGATGGAATCGATAGCGCGCGGGGATTCCAATATTGTTCTTTTTTTTATCGGTTATCGCATCTATGGTTAATTCCATCGAAAATGAAATTTTATTTGAGTTAGCGAGTAAAAGGGGTCGCCTTGCGATCGCCATTTCCGAATTGACGCGCGACCGTGACGCGGGCCGCCGGTTTTAAACAACGGTTCGGGGAACCCATCCAATGATATCCGTGACTCGCTAGGGAAAATATTAAACGAATTAATTGCGCGAAGACTCGCGATCGGAGCCGAGTCAAGCGAAACGGCGAACTTTCTCATAACTGCGGTACAACTTACTAGTATTTCGCGCGGATCGCGAACCCCGTCTTTTACGTGCGGCGAATGAAAGAGCGGCCTCCCAAGTTTCCAGGGAAAGGAAAGTGAACCTGAAATTAATGAAGCCGCCCGAAGAAATTTGGCGGCCGTCCGACGTTGGATGGACCACCAAAGAGCGGATACTGTTTACAAAAGACGTTTACGTCGAGTTGATGCCGTTAATCGTAGAGCCGTCGCGTGCCCAATCCCTGTTAAAGTTATTATAAAAAAAAACCAGAATATTCAACGACTCGGCAAACGGCACACGGAGCCTTATCTCTTTCTCGCTGAACGCGCGACTGATAAGCGCGCGTTTCGCGTTCTTTGTTGTCGATATCTGCGACAAGCGATTACGGTTGATTAGCGCGAATTCCAGCGTAAGAATCTCTGGATTCTGTTATCGCGAGCGTTGCAGCTACAGTTTTTCGTACTATGCCAACGAGAAGGCCTCAGTTATCACGTATTCCATTTCCCGATACAACCGGAACGCCTCGAGGCAATCTGTTGCTCCCCTCCGTCGTCGTTGTCGTCCTCCCCGTCGTTTTTCATCGCGACTCTTCTCGTTCAGTCCGTGAAAAGTCCGTTCCCACCCGCCGCGTGGCACGAGCGCGGAGGAATCTGCTTCTCATCGCGTTAATTAACCACTCCTCAATGCGCCTTTTCTCCCGGTATCGTCGAGAACGCGGGAAATACAAGACATCCGTCACGTGCTCTTTTGAATCCGACAATAAGCCTCAAATACCTGCCCAGGCAGCGTGCATGTCTAAAAGACATCTTTAAGACGTCATCAAGTTGTCTCTCAAGGCCCGTGTCCGCGATGAACTTGGTCCAGTTCTAGTTCCGAGAAATGTGAAGCCAATCAACTTGCAGCTTTTATGGAATAGCTGCAAGTTGCTTGGCTACACATTCCTCGAAACTAGAACTTGGACCAAGTTACAGTAACGTGGACACCGGCCTTCAGACACGTACATCTAAAAGATGTCTTGAAGATATCTTCATGACGTTTTTTAAACATCCCAGTGAGAAATGATTCGTCGATCGATGTCCAAACGATGTCGAATCGACATCATTTCGACAAGCTATTTCTCGCTGAGATGTGTGTTGTCTGGATGTAAAGGTATATAAAACGAGGGGGAAACCACCGGGGGCATTGTGGTGTACAGATTTGCATTACTGAGCATTACTAGGCATTACTAGGCATTTTTTTGGCATTAGTTTGGGCGTTAGGCCTTGCTGAGGCATTACAAAGGTAAAATAAGATAAAATAAGATAATAATTAAAAGATAAAGCAATGCCCACTGGGCATTAGTGGGCATTGGTGTATGTACAAGATTTTGGTCAGCGGTTTCCCCCTCGGCATAAAACACAAACACGTTGAGCACGGGAAGTTTCCAATGATACAAATCGTGCATTGCAAATATTGCGAACGATCGTGGATTTTAAGGGGAACGTGGGACCGACAGTCCGTCATCCGAAATTCGAGACAGCGCGTGGCAACGCGGGCGCAATTGATTTCGGATGCAGGGTCCGTGCTCGAGGGGAACTTCTGGCGGCGGGACGTCGGCGGGAAGACGGCGGAATATTTTTGCGACCGTCCCCGCTGATGAAAAAGCGACGCACGGTCGAGCCCGGAATAAGTCTTATTACGTCGTGGACAGACACGCGGGACCGGGGCACGCCCCGGATTAACGTCAGCCGCTCGAATACTCGAAGAGACAAAAGCAATTATATCCGTTGACCCAGATGGCCGCGACGAGCGAGTTCTTGCGATGGAGATTTTACGTGCCGCGACAAATACGTGTCGAGCTTTATGCGGGACGTGCACGTAAATCCCGGGGCAAAGTTAATCAAAAGCAATTTAACTTATTATTCGTTCTGACTGTATGGCCGCCGTAGGGGGAGATTTATTAATATTACACCGGTGAGAACAAGGACTCTCTCCGCTTTCGTTCAGCGGGTAATAGAAATACAGTTCAAACGGATCGCCGGGAGCGACCGAAAAGGAAAATGGCTTCGGCGAGTGTAGATTGGGCGCCTTTAAATAAATCCACTTTGCTATTTATTTCAATAAATAAATAACATTTACGCGATTGAAAGTAATTCCTGCGACTTGTCTAATTGCGATTCCTCTCGGAGCTGAGAAACTATTTGTGTATCCGTTGTTGTTCTCGCCTGTCTCCCAGCACTCTCGCGAGATAATGAAAGCTCCACTCGACAGTCTCCGTTCTTTAGATTTCCAAGAAAGTCGTGACAAGTAGTTAGGCATCGTAGTCGGGCTAACTACCGGCGCTCGAGTGCCTTAACACTTAAATGTTCCGAGGAAAGCGCGTAAATCTGTAAAATGAAACCACCCTCTTCCTCCTCTCTTTCCTTCGGTCTGTGTAAAATGTGAAAATCCGTGCAACCACTCTTGCCCTGTTTTTCCTCTGCTTTACCTTTGACAGCTTCCGCGTTACCTGATATTCATCCTGTAAAGCTTCCCCGAAAGAGTTACCGACCTGCCGTATCGCGTTCCCCCATAAAATAACGGAAACTAATCTAATCTTAAATAGAGGAACGTCCTCTATTATATGAGAAACCTTTCTAATACGAGGATAGCAGGTTTTCAACATCCAAATTCAATCACAAATATTTTTCACAACGATTACACAATGTAACGATGAACTTTCCATTATTATAGTGGGTGATATTGGGATCATCTATTAAGGTGTATATTTACATACGTCAATAAATTTACACTTTGAAGGTGAAATTATTACCTTGTTTAATAAGTAAACTACTTGCTTGTAATTGTGTAAATTTTACAGGTTTTTGTAATTTTTCATCAAGTACAAACAAGCCTTTACACAACAAAGAGTAAAAAAATTTGTAAAGTAATTTGTAAAAGTAACTTAATATATTTTCATTATTAATAGTATAATCGCTACACTTGTTATGTAATTTCACATACTTTTTTTTACAGTGTAGCTAACGAGTTCTCAGGTGTTGTTTGACTAAGGATCTCTTTTTCCAACAATTAATTATTACGTACGTCCCTCCCTCAGATAATCGTATAAAGAAACGGCGCTAAGCTCGAAACATAAATCTTGCGTAAAATCCTTTGTCAGCATTTTTCTGACTTCACTGTATTGGTATTTTCTCCAAACTTGGCGCGACGAGACGTGCGTCGCGTTCAGTTAGATTCCCATCTCGCAAGATCGACCTATTAAATTGGCATAATTATATTCGAACGTGGCTGTCAGGTGCAATGACATCTGGTACATAACTCGGCCTGAAATTTCCGGCGGGCAACGCCGACAATCCGGTCCACTTCCCGGCTATTCCATCTATCTCGCCCTAAGTTTCCCCCTTTGTCCGACGAAAATTAGCGAAGTTAGCCCACTCGATGGATGAACTTATCTACCAGCTCATGTTCGTCGTCGTTAAGTACGAAGCCCCGTCAAAATTTCGCGGATATCTTCCGGAAAACTTCGAAACCGGCTAATCCCCGGGAAATTGGGAAACTAAGAGTGTTGCTTCAGTTAAAAATAATTAATTCTCGTGGAGATGTCAAGTATTTTACGCTTCACACGTATTACGTACACTAGGAATCACTGACGCCTTCCCATACACCGAAAAACAAAATTTTCGCTACCGTAGCTAATCATGGTTTGCTAAAAATATCTTGCTGCCATAACTATATATTTCTGAACTACGGGTTGCTGTCGCACTTAATACAATAGGCACAGTAGCAAAATATCTAGCTATCGTAACTAAATGTTCGGCTGTCCATATTTTACAACTGAAATTTAGTTGGCAGACGCAGTGTTTAGCTACGGCAGGTACATTTTTCTTTCCGTGTATGCATTTAGGTACATACGTGCAGAATACACGTACACAACGTGGCAAACGTCAGTGTGGTCGCAGGACCAGGATTATCCTTTCGATCTCTCGAAGCGGGCTCGTTCGGCCGCCGCGCAAGGTCGAAGTTCGAGGGGGACGGAGAAAAAGAAAAGGAACGGTCGCGCCGTAATTTTCACGCCGCGACGAGTTGAACGTGACGGTGACTTCGCAGCAGCCGGCAATTATAGCGCAATTAGAAGCGACGAGGGGCGAAATTCAACGACGAGGTCGACGATGAAGTGCTTTCTTGTACGACACGCCGTCGTCGTCGCGCGGCGCGATTCAGGGCCGTGCTTGCGCGCGAGGCGCCGCGGGCTTGTAAAGCGCCGCTATAAATGTGCGGCACGAGAGAGCAGTCGCGAAGTTTTGCTCCGATTAATCTATTTATGCCCGCCAACCCCCTACCCCTTTGCCCCGCGCGTGCGCGCTTGTTAATAATCTCGGGGGTGCATCAGCGGGCTTTATGCGATCGCGTTTAAAAGTTGATCCGGCGCAAACCGGGGCCATCCTTAACGATCCCCGCGAAATATAGCGTGCGGGATTTCGCGCGAGAATTGGGTGAAGTTTGAGCCAGATGATAAATGCGCCGACTTTATACGGGGCTCAACGTTCAGACATTTTAATGGTCTTTTGCTTGGTACATATGTTGTATATATATGTATATATATATATAAGCTTAAATATCTCTTTCCCCTCCTTTTGAAAAACTCCCGACATTATTGCGAGCTATTTGTTAATTTCAGGAAAGTTTCGCTATAATTCACGTGAGCGGCAAACCGGACGTGTACATGTTCGTGGGATAGTGTCTCCTTTTTTTTGTATGCATTGGCGTTTCTGTAAATCGCCAACTATACGCGAAAGTCTGCCGAGAACTTTTGATGAAAGTCTACACTGCGGAAATTTATCGTGACATCTCGCGATAAATTTCCGCGCCGCACTCGTAACTCGAGAAAGTATCGGTACCTCGTCACTTCAGTCGAGCAAATATCAATCCGGCGACAGAATCCGCACGTAAAGAGGTAAACGAATAGAAAGGGGAATCCGGGATATTCGGTTATTACTCGAACGAGGCAAACGGGTAATGCGTACCGTCGAAAATTTAAATTTCCTTCCCTCGCGATGGGAGTTGGCACGAGTTTGCCTGCGCGAGCGCAAACATGTATGTAAGTCGGGACCGTCCACGTTCTATTTTGTCGCAAATGCGATATCCTCCCGTCTTTACGACAGTATCGGCAAGATACTGGCGTGTTCCCCGAATTTTTCGACGTTTCCAGCGCAGTCATCGGGGAAAGCCGCGCGCTCGTTCGCTTACTTTTATTGCCCCCGAGTGCCGTCGACGATAGCGGAAATGCGCGTTCGGAGTGACAGGCGACGCTGGGGGAGGAAAAATCGCGCGATGAGATCGGCGAGAAAAGCGCAAGAAAGATGCGTGAGAAAGGTGGGAAAGGCGTGCTACCTGGATCCTTTCGGTATTCCAGATCTGGCCGCGATAAATACCAGCTGAGATATTGGAGTCGCGGACGCATCCGATCCCTCACAAACTCGACCCCCCCCCCCCCCACACACTGAGAAAAACTTTCATCGGATAAACCAATTAAGTAGTGTTTCCGATGGTTAATTTTTCCGATTAACTTTTTCGATTAAATTGTTTACACAGAGTGTCCTATTTTAACTTGGACAGTAAAATATTTCAAAAACTAAGCCCAGCGAACAAAAATGTTTCAGACAAAAGTTGTATGGTCACCTTCAATTTTTTTAACGGAACCCCCTGTTGTTTATTATCCTGTCTCATTCTACTGATTAATATGAACAACTTTTGTCCGAAACATTTTTTTATTTGTCTAATACTTTTCGAGATATTCGAGAGAAAATTTATAACTTTTTCAATGTTTAGCTTTGTAATATCTCGATAACTGTTTATCGGAGGATAAAGTAGTACAGGATTTTTTTTACTTGATTTAGTCTCAGGAATATGCTGTTGCAATAGTCAACTTCAATTATTGAAAATTTTTGTGTATGTAAATTTTATATGTTACAATACACGAAACTTATTAACTATCCTATTTTTAAATTCACTGTAAAGAGTGTAAAAAAAACCTAGTATCTCTTCCAATCCTACCATTGAGGTACGCAATTCTTTTTTTCCCCGCTCGCGCTGTGCGTATCGCGAATTTACGTATTCATCTGCGGGATATGCGAGACGCGAACTCGATCGCGCGTCTCTCTCGCGCCCTTATAACACGGAAAGGTAATTTTTTTGTTACGGAATTTCTCTCACTTCGGTTCGTTACCGCACATTTGCTCGTATTTCACATTGCGTTTAAGCGTATACCGTACACGGGAGCTACGAAGGGACGGGAGGAGCGCCCCGAGAATATTCCAAGTGACAGTTTCGAATAGAGGATCTACCACGAAGAAGAACATTCTCAGTGCGGCGCGAGAAGTATATCTCGTGGGTGTTAGGCGAATAGCTTTCTAAGTGCTGTCTCGGTGCGCTCCTACCCGTGCGCGGTATCTCGCTCGTACATCATTACGGAAATATTCGAGCAAGACGCGATACACTGAGAGCCCTGCCTCGCTACCAGATATAGGGTGTCCCGATGCCATCCCCTGTACATTCCGCGAGACGCTGAATAGCTGCGTGCCGGTATTCTGCACATCTCAGACGCGACATCCAAAGCCCTCCCTACCGACGGCGATACTTCTACGTCACTTCGCGGGAACAAACGATGTCTTCTAAATTCGGGATGCGACACGGAAGGGGGGGGGGATGCTCGAAGGGACCCGCGTGTCCCTCGGCGCGATAGAAACGGCGGAAAGCACTCGCAAGTGTCAACCGCAGGGTACCCCGGCTTCTCCGATAATCGCATTCCTTCCCTCGTCGGAGAAGACGGGCACTATTATAGTCAGACACGTTCGCTGGAATGAGGCGACGTTGGAAAGCGCTGTTTACGAGTATTATATCCTCGCCGACGTGGGTAACGCGGCGGGCGCTGTCTGACAAGCGGTACCGCGCTCATTTTCTCTCGCCCCACGTCTCGCAAATAAAGAAAACCAATTAATCCGGGGTACGGATGACAGCCGGATCGAACGTACGCGAGGGCCGCGTTACGGACCGGACGCGGCGTAATAAGACAATCTCGAATTAATCCATTGTGCCCTTCGACCCGCCCGGTTGTTCGGTGTCTCTTCCGCCGCGCGCCGGGAAATTAATCCGCGGCAGCCTCAAACAATGACCGGGCGTAAATAGCCGGCGGGAAAATGACGACGGTACGTGTAGGATACGTGGTGTATTTTACGTTACATCGAATGGGAATGAAAGGGGCGATTGTCGCCGCGATGAAAAGCTGTGTACGTGTGTGTACGCGCATCATCCGCCTGACGCTCCAAGTAGAAACGGTTATATAATATTTGGCCGATTGTGTCAACCTCAGGACCTCAGACGTCGCGTGAGGTTCTCTCTGTCTCTCTTTCTTCCGCTCCTACCTGTTTATTCAAGCGAGTGGGATGGCTTTCCCGGCTTTTAAGGTAATGAATGTATCGCGACGCGGTATCAAAACGATCGATCATTTCATTTCGGTACATATACCGAGAGAAAGATTTATGTGCATATATTAAGCGCGGCGCTCTTTCCTTTTTGCAAGTTCGACGGAGCGTATCCTTAACGAGATTCACGTCGAAAGAGGAACGGCGACTTCCCTGATCTCGCGTCAATCTTGCCGGATCTGTGATGGATCGCCCCGATTGCGCGATACGATCTAATTCTGTCGTCCGCGTCTTTGCGAGTTCGGTCCCGATCGGTCCGCGAACAAAGGGGACGAAAATATCGTATAACACGAGTTTGGATGCAGCCGGTCGTCATTAGCCGCGCGGTGCACATTTGACGGCCGCGAGTGTCAGAATCTGACGTGCATTCAGCATTGTTACTCACGTCGCCGACAATACTCGTGCGAGACACTGCCGGCTCGCTGGGAATACCTCGGCAACCTATCCACCAGGCCGTACCAGGCAACTTCCGTACGCAGGTACGCGGGGCAGACTTAGCGGCACAATACCGGCGATGACTGTGTCGACGCTTCCCTCCGACGTGCCGTGACATCGTAACACACGAACGGTCTCTCGTAGCCAACTTTCGGATTCGGCGGGCGCGGGGCGAAAGTTAACTCGGGAGTTCCCCAATTACTGGAAATTGTCATTGTTTGTGGAGCTTACATATAAATTAATATTCTCGAGATACCTCGTGTGCACGCCCGAAATATATTATTCCGGTATATTCCAATCGAAAATATATATCTCGTGGAGTTCACGATGATCTTACCCCAATACTTTTACGAGGACGAGAGATTTATGGGAAAAAACGAGACGCACGATTCCCCACGCGAATAAATCACTCTGACAGGGTGGACTCTGCGATCTATGTTTATTAAATACTTTTTATTTTTTCAACTTATCTGTCTTGTAAAAGTTCTAAATCTATCTCTTTAATGCCCCTGGGACGGGCATGTCCTAATATGAGACAGCGGGGCTTCTGCTAAATTACTAGGGATCATCTGTTGGTTCCACGAATTTATTGTTCCTGGAGTGAGATCTGTTTAGTGGGAAAATTGATCGTTTGATCGTGTAATCGTTGCGAAAAAAGATCTGTGATTGAATATGGAAACGTTGAAAACCTACTATCTCATTTTAGAATCCTATCTCATAATAGAGGACTCTCCTCTGCATGTGAGAGGAACAGAAAGTATAGCGAGATTCTTAAAAATTTTTTGCCTCGTGTGACATAGCACCTGTCGCGGTAAAAGATATGAATTACAGCTAACGGAAACACGCTCCGCGAGTGTACTCGCAAGGTATCTCGGGCGTTATCTCGCGACGGGGAAGACGACCGTGGGGTAGGGCACGATGCAATCTGCTACCAGCGATCGATCAGAAATTTAATTAATGATTTATACCTGCAACAGAAGTGGACTATCATCGTTACCGGCGTCCTCACGTGCCTCACGGCCATTTCTCTTCCGAGACGATGCCCGTAACTTCGTATCGCTCTCCCTCCCGTAACGCCACCAATATTCGCGGACAATCCTTCTTGGTTCGCGCTGTCGGTGCGGGGTCCGCTTGATCGATCGCGTTTGGTTTAGAGCAGACTAATTACAAGTCCGTGCTCCCGGCAACGGAGATTCCCCGTGATTCGAGCGGCGGATTCGCAAAGGAGGGCATAGGCTCTTCCGGTATTTTCCGAGCCGATCTATCAGTAGCTTGGCATTCCTCGCATCGTCCCTCTTCCGTGAAACGTGACCCGGGTGTCTAAGACGCCCTTCAAATCACCCGATATTACGGCCGCGATGCCTCCGCCGGCTCCGAGCATGGCAAATACACGTCGTATTGGCTCGTCAATTAGTCGAGAACATAGCGAGAGAGCTTTAGATGGCGAGCTTCCTTCTTTCTGTACACTTGATTGCGGTTCCTTTCTCGTTACAGGAGCGTCGTTCGATTAAGACCCGTCCGCCGCTGTTTGTTGCGCGAGCGGCTCTGTATCGCTTCGCATTGTCGATCTTCATTCTTATTATTGTTCCCGTTTTACATTTATTCGAGCAATAGTACCGCGTCGGGCAACGAAGCGGAACGGCTGTTTTCAATTACGTCGCAACTTCGAGACGTCGTAATTGATTACGCGGACGTTACATGTACGTCGCGAAAAACACCGTCGCCGAATCATCGATCTTCGCCCAGTCGTTTACCAGTGATACTTCGGCGATACTCGCGGAAGCTCCGACGGGCGCAACGTAGACGGGGCCGCGAGAAGAACGGACACGCGATGGTTTTCCCAACCGTTGGACTCATTTTTCATTAGTCTCGGGAGTTGCCTTCCGACGTATGCGAGCGCAGTCGGTGGGAGCCGGTTCCTCGTCGAGCGAGCAGACAATGTCAACTTCGATCTCGCTCGCTTCACCGCCCCCCGTCTCCGACGACAGACGATGCAACTTCGACCTCGTCTTCAGCGGCCAGACCCAATCAATCTTTCGCGCGCGTCACACGCCAGGGAAGTCTTTTCTTGCCATCACGCATCTTACCCTCTTGGCAGAGGGATGTTATTTATAACTCTTTATAATTGCATGATCTGCGTTGTGCACGTTCAAAGTGTATTGTAAGGTACGTCCTCGATATAAATACACACCCACAGAAAAAATTTCCGGATCCAATGCTATTGCACTTGAATGTATCATAAAATGGGATCGATATAGCGCCGAGCGTAGCATAGCAAACCACGATTAGCTACGGTAGCGAAAATTGTATTTTTCATTGTAAGAAAAAGATAGAAAGAGGATAGAGATACAAGACGAGCCAATACATACATTTTAATAACTCGCGAAGTACAAGATAGTAAGTCGTCGTCCCTGTGAAAATAATTTAAGGAAAAGTTATGTTCTCACGCAAAGACGACGTGTGTTACCCGCGCACAATAAATATAATACTTTTTTTTATGGAAGAAAGAACGGGAACGTAGTTTAATATTTTCGCAGCATTCCAGTGTTACCCACGAAATGCATTTTTTATGAGAAAAGTGGAAAGATCGGGAGTTCATACACGTTTTGCAGTTTGTTAATATTGCAAACTGGTAAGACCGCCATCCCCCTGATCCGTCCCCATTCATGAATAATACATAATCGACGTTAAACAACTGCGGGACTAAAAATCACATCGACTCGAGCGATTTCACAAGTCTCGAGGCGTTCGAGCGAGTGCGCGTGGCCCGGGGGATTTTTTGTGTCGCTGCGCTCGAGATCTAAAGCTATACGTGTCTACTTCTCGATATCAATCGCCCTGCAAGAAAGGCGAGGAGAATCGTTCGTATTAAACGGCCCCGATCGTCGATGCTCGCGAGAGCGATCCGATGAGAGGCGAATTTTCAAACGAAGGTTTGCACGTCGTAGTTCCGCCGCAGGAATTGTGTAAAGGGTTCGAGAAGGGACGGCGGAGAGACCAAGGGATGAGAATGGTAGGAGCGAGGTAGAAGAGGATTTCGGAGGGCGGTTTTGAGAGGCCTGCGGCGAGCAGAGATTAAATCGTGCCGCAGTAAAGAGCTAATCTGTCTATCCCAGTCCACCCTCTCCTTTCTCTGTCGTCCCTTTTCTCGCTCTGCCTTCTTCTGCAGCTCGCCCTTTCCGTTTTCGCGCACTCCTGAAAAGTGGAAATGGAAATGCCAACGACGCGCGCGGCCATCATCCGCTATAGACGCCATATATCGACGCGGTATAACGATCCGCCTCGTGAAAATCGCAGAGATAAAGATCGACCGCAGTTCCGGGATCTTCCTTCTGTAGTGTCCCAACGTATTTCAGACTTTGACGTATCGCCCATTAGAGATTCAATCGTTTTCGTGACGAGAAGTTCTTCTCGGCGTCGCTGGTAAGAAGACACCTTTTTTTCCTCCAGGATTTGATCTTTCGCTTCTTGATATCTTCGGGAAGCGATTTCCTTCCGCACTGCGTTTTCTATGAAATTCTCATTGGTATCGTCAACTGAGAGATCTTCTTCTTCGGAATCTCGTCTTCGGCGAAACGTTCCTCGGATTCGCTAATAGAAGAATTTCTTCGGGTTTCTATCTTTCTCCGGAAAAACTCCGCCAGTTTCCAAAGAAGTGCAGTTAAAGAACATGATGTTTTTCAAATCAAGTAACCTACTGTGTCTGAGTCCTGGCAATGAAAATGTTCGATATCCATTCGTGTCCTCTGTTAAACCACAAAGCGATTAAATGCTCGAGAATAACAAATACTTTATTAATAAATTTTCACCCGCACACGTTTAAAATGGGATTCAATCTGGTGTTGAAATAGTAAAAGTTAAACTTTGTTATTAATAATAATTTTATTATGAATTTAATATTGATATTTATTCGGCTACTTCAGAAATTTATATATAGCGTGTTTAATTCTTGCAACAATACAAATTAACAACCGTAACAATTATTTCGCAAAATTGTATGCTACGTGTTATTAAGTCTTTTTATTCGAGAGGGGTTTCTTTCATCTGTTTTAAAACGGCATGAGTAGTTAAAAGCGTAGAGAACCCTCGCATCATTGAATTATTTATGTTGTCCAAGCTTTTTACATTACAGTCGCGAATATCTCGTACATTTCAGAAGTGCGTAGCAGTAATTCTAACTAGCTTTTTTACGCAACGTATTCCCGTTGAATAATGCTTCAAGTTAATTTTCAAAACATTGAGTTTGGATATTTTTCTTACCCTGCGTTATTTAAATCAATAACTACAAGTCTATTATTTCACACTTAGCTCCAGGATGAAATTCCAGATAGAATAAATACGTTAAAAAAATGTACGCTGGGAAAGGCGAGCAAAATGGTCTCGTTTTGCAATTTTCATCGAATAAACCTTACAGCCCTTTTTCCAACCGGGATTGCCTGACAAACAGAATTTTTCCGACGCAGAGAGTTTTTGCGACACAATGTTTTTACAAAGTGCGAGCGCGCGAAACAAATTTCGGGCTGCTTCTGCATTCTGTCGTTGCGTTTCTCGACCGCAGCTCACGCAAAGACGCTAACTTTCCACTTAAAAAACGTAAACGCAAGCTCAGCCTGCGTCTCACGTCGCGAGGCAAACTTGTCCCTCTAATGCCATTAATAAATTCCGCCGAGAATGCAACGATGCGCAACGGAGGGGACGAGGGAGCCTGCAGCGTACTTGAAATACACGGTACAAATTATTCCAACAGAAAAACGAGTTAATCCTACAAACTGATTATTCCTCGTCCCGCCGCTTCGCTGCAGCGACACGTGCTTATTGTCGAAACTTTCGATATTCTCAATGATCGCAAGAGTTCTTACTATAGTGAGCTTGAAAACTCGCTAATTTAACTTAGCGATCGACGCGAGGCAAAATCCTTTCTTTACGGCTAAAATATTGGGTTGACAAGTAAGTCCCTTCGGTTCTTTTCTCGATGCAGGTTCACTCCGATTCGCTGTTGTGGTTCTTGGCTCTATTGTAAAACTCGATTGCGCGTCTGAAAGGCCAGATTTCATATAATTTTTGTGAAAATGGAAGGAAACAACGTGCCTTATTTTGTAGATAATTAAAACTCTACGATTAGGTAATGTTAAATTTTTATAGACAGAAAGGCTGTTTTCGTAGATTCTAAACGAAGTTGAATAATTTTTATACACGAGTGGCAGAGCCGATTACAGAGGAAGCGCGGCGTCGATGAAAGAGCAGTAATATTCGGCGGTCGAATCGCGATTAATTAAACTAAACGAGAGTTAATCGGGGAAGAGACGGACACCACTCTCAAAGGATTCCCAGCGAAGGGCGGCTCTAATGAGCGCGGTACTTTGGAATTGCTCCCAGCCGCATCGCTCCTCCTCGTGCGTGAAAGATCTCCGACGGGAGTTACTCGGTTAATTATCGACTCTTCTTAATTGCCCCCGGTAGTTAGCGGAGCCGCGGCTAGCCGCGGGTGTCCGAACAAAGTTCTTCCGCCGGTTTACAAGAAACGTATAATACACCCTTACATATTCCTCCCTGGCTCTCGAACGGAGTCTGACGTCATCGTTTCCACGACACACGCGGAAAGAAAAATGTAGCTACCGTAGCTAGAACCTGCAAGTGGCAACCGAATTTCAGTTGTAAAATATGGACAGCTAACATTTAGTTGCGATAGCTAGATATTTCGCTATCGTGCCATGGTATACCATTGGTATTTGGGACAGCTATATCTATGGTTGTCAGACCCACATTGGTGCACTCTAAAAAATAGTGGTGTGACGTTTCACCAAACGAACGTGGTTAAATAACTCGGTGTGAATTTTAACATGGAAAGTGTAGAAAATCATTCGCACCAACAAACGCGGTGTCAACTTTGATGCGATATTGTTTTGTTTTCACGACATGCGATGTGACCGCCGTGACGAGGCCACACGTAACTACAATAGAACAATCAATTGCTACGGCTTTAGGTTATCGTGTATGTATGTACACGTTGATCGTTCACGTTGACAGTGTGAATTTTCCACACTAACTAGGCAGTGTTAATTTCACGTCGATAAGGTGAGAATTATATAAACACCTGTATGGAGGTTCATTCCACACCACTGGTGAGAATGTACATCCATATTTCTTAGAGTGTATGACAAGTAGCGGAGACAACTATGTGCGTTTTGTGCAGCAAACTTAGTGAACGTTGCAACACAAAACAGCGCCCCTACTATTTATACGGCAACATTTTAATTTTAGTTATTTTTGCCGGTCTTTCCGTGTAACAAATGCACGGAGTTAAAATTCATGCCACGCTACCCTAGAAATGGACGAACCAGAAGATACTCTCGCCCTACGTGGCTTATGACAAATCGCGTAAGGAAACGTAATTTTCCCCGTTTGCGGTCGTCCCGTTCAGACGTGGCGCCGTCGGCGAACGGGTTAAATATTTTTCATGGGCCCCTCGGAATATCCCGGGCTGCGAGGGGAAGTCTGAGGCTACGCGTCAAGGGAGATTCCGTATATTTCTCTAAAGACTCCGTCTACCGTGGTGGATGATACCATGCAATACGGCGCGCGCGAGACAAGCTGACGCGGAAGATAAACGTCAGGTCGCGATTTGTTTCTTCGCCGTCTCGTGCCGGAGAAGTTGCCGCCGCTTTCTCCCGTACTTTATTGCGCATCGTATCCACGATATCCTCCCATCTGACACTTTGAATCTCGGACCTCGAGAAAGAGGGAGGAGGGGGAGGGCCCAGTGTTCAGCCCGGTGAAACTTGCTCCGACGCGAATGTTCGCGAGATGCAACCAACCAGATTTGATTATGTCAGCCCGGGCCGTAGTTCCGGCTCACGTTTTCTCGGGGCTTCGCGATCCCCGCGAACGCGCCCGGCGCATCTCGCCGGGATCGGAGATCAAACGGATTTCGCCACCGGTCGTGCCGCAACCCCTAGGCACCTCTGCAGCTTCGGGGATCTTGCCAAGCCCGTACAATCGAAATTGCTGTGAGCGAAATGTTTTAAAGCGAGGAGAACGCGGGCGATTCTCGTATAAGCTCGCGTTACTCCGCGAAAGTAGGGAGCAGCTTTTCGTGGGTCTGGCTGCGCCGGTAATTTTAGCGAACGTACAAATTGTATTCCGTTAGGGTAGGGGGTGTAGCGAACGTTGCATCGCCATAAAACAGTTAAACGATTCTTCCGCGAGTCGGGATCGCGCTGAGTTTATTGCGTTGGAAAATTTCGCGCGTGTGAGAGGGAGAGCTGTTTAATCGCCTGATAAAACGTGATTCGGGATCTGATTGAAGCAACGTCGTTCGCGACGTAATTGAAAACTGCGCGCTGTTCGGGGATGTATCACAGAGTCTGTCGCGCTTCATCGGCGCGGTCCATCTTTTTATCACCGCCGCGCGTATTCAATTGTACTTCTATTCCGCATAATAAATCTTATCCGTTCGAGGCGTTCGGTAGTTTATCTCTCGGGGGGTTACCTCGCACCATTTATCTTTTCCAGCCGCGCTTAATTTACCGTCGCTGACTGAATCTCGGGAAGATTATCCTGGCCGTCGGCGATCGCCGCGATTTTCAACGTATCCATTTCCATTCATCGCGAAAAAGACCGGCCCGACAGCTGAGGCTTCTAACCGTACCGTATTTCATTCTCTCGCGTATTCTTAAGCAAATCGCGTTTGTTTCATTTGTAACGTACAGTTGAAGGCGCGAATGAAAACCGCGCGATAAATCTGTTATTACAATAACTTGTTTGCGTTGCAATAATTAAAGTGTCGAATTACCCGCCTCGAATACTTCGGGATTAATCTCTCTCTCGCCCTCGTCGTCCTTCAACGCGCGCGACTCTGCGTGCATAATTTTTCACCGTCTGTCGTCACATGCGCATCGAGCGTGCCAACGACTCGTGATTCCGAAATCACATTATCCTGCCGCGAGCCGATGGCAGAAGGCGCGAGAGAGGGCGTTTTGGCACGGACGGACACATGCAGCACGGAGTCTAGAAGCGCGCCTGGTGCGCCGAGCGCATTCACTATTCACTTATCTAGGTCGGTTTGCCCAACCCAGCCGAGGCCTCGACCTACCCCGAAATCCACCCCGGCTTCGTCAAACTCACCCCGTCCCTCCCGACTGGGCGAGGCCCAGCCAGTAATCCCGTAGCGTCCCGTTAGTTATCTTAACGATGCTTTTATTCGGCGTGGATTTCCGGTTGGAGACCAGAATCTTCGGGAGATCGTGTCCGCGATTCGGCCCAATTGTTCGTTCTTGTCCCTTTAATCGCCCGAGCGAAATAATTGCTATCGACGAGGGTTGATATTGATGTGCCGCCGACTGAATAATTTCAATGTAATATCACGGGGATAAATGTTATTTGCGCCGCGGTCCCATTTTCCGTGATGGAAAAAATAATGCGGGCGAATAAGGGGGATAAAGCCGAAGCGCTCGGAGCGCTGATGCGTCACGAAATCGCGATTCCTCGAGAGGAGGAGATGACAAGTGATACTTAACTATGCAAATATTATTTTACACATGTTTGCCTTATGAATATTTTACGACGTGTCACGTATCTATAAGGTACGCGATTATCCGTCATTTCGATCATGCGAGTTTCGCGACAATTTCCATACGCGGAGGCATCCTCCCTGCGGAACTGCGATTTGAAGTAACATTTCATGAATACGGAATTAGCTAGGCATTGGTTATAATTTCCAAGTAAATTAAACGCGTATCGTCGCTGAAGAACACTCGCCGATGATTGCAACGGAATTGTTGCGATTCTCGCGAGTTTTTCGAAATTTCCGCGCTCGCAGTGCACGCGAGTGGATCGTTCCATTCCATTTGCAGTCGACATAGCTGCGAGAGTACGTAGGGATAGAAGATTGACCAGATTATCGGCCATACGGAATTCAATGTGAAGGAAACGTTAATAAACGACCGCGAGGCACGCGAACGACGTTGTCACGAAGTATAATAACAGCGATAACCTGGGGCTGTAAACATACTTCTCGCGTGGAATTCCACGTGAGAAGAGGACAGAATGTGTCCGCGTGCATCGTCGCATTGCACGCGCACGCGAGTGCATCCCGATCCACGGCGGCGCGGAGGGAGGGTCGCATAGCACCCCTGCATAGTGGTCATTGCGGTATCACGGTGTTATGCGAACGGTACGAGCGCAAACGGGACAAAGACGTGTACGAGAGTCGTTCTGCACCACCTCGGGGCGATTCGTATCGCGGTGCCAGTCTGACGCGACAAATGTACGCTGTCTCGTAATTGCGAAATGTAATGTTTTGTCGAGCATTAATATCTATCCGGTAATTTGCCGCGAGAAAATGTTATTACGTGAAAAATTGTGATTGTCTCAGTATACTTCACGATTGCATTGTTAGTTGATACAAGGTCGAATATGGTCAGACATTAAACCAGTGGATCAGTGCCATGGTCGGACAGGTGTCAGAATGAATAACGTCCGAATCTGGTTATCATACGTCGACGCTTGAAATAAATGTGTGTTTAAAGTTGCGTTGCCTAGAATTAATCTAGAATTAATTTATCCGGTAAATCGCCGTGAGAGAATATTACGTTAAAAAGTTTAATAGTCATTATCTCAATATACTTGACGGTTACATTGTTACGTGATACAAGGTTGAATATGGTCAGACATTAAACCAGTGGATCAATGCCATGGTCGGACGAAGTGAATAACGTGCCAATCTGGTCAGTCGTTACACGTCGACGTTCGAAACAAATGTGTGTTAATAACGGCTGGAAAGGATTGTATTACTTTTGTGGAAACGGCGCAATTTACAATTCCAAGATTTTCTGAAAAGACGGTCCACTGCTCGACTGTTTTCTCGCAACGTCATCCGGAAACCTTGTTGCTTTATGCATGGGTGCTCTTGCTTTTTCCAACGTCTGATAAGCTTACGGCGCCTCGGACGCAGCTAATCTTATATCGCTCGGATGCAAACTTGATACTGCTCGAGTGCATCGCATTCAACATTTACAGATTTAAACATACTGTTTACTCGGTGCATTTGCCGAGATAACGCGGACGGGGATTTAGCAAGTTCTGGAAAATAACGGAGAAAACCGTGCCTGACAAAGATTCCGATAAATGAGTTTCAACATTATTATATTCTGCGAAACCGTGTTTAACTAACAGACAAATTAAATTGGTGACACTAAGAGACCTCGTTCCTCCTTCGCAGTTTATCCCGTGATATTTTCTACTTTCTACAAGCAAAGTTTTTCCAAATATTCAGAACCCTGCCTTTGGCCAAAATTCGGAGTTATTCAAGAAAATGTAGTGCAAATCTTTTTCGGGCCGAAAATCTTTTTCCCGTTCGAAGATTCGCGCGACCCTTCCGTGCGGTATACAAATAACTCATTAATACCTCGAGAGAACAGCGTATCGCGGTCGGTTATTAATAACCGCAGCTATTCAAGCGCGCAAGACTAGGGTGCGGGAAAAATGAGGAGACACGGCAGCGCCCTTGGGGCTCTTGGTGAGGAGGGTAGGAAGAGGCTGCCTCGGCAAGCCCGCGGGATATTGAAGTGGCTGCTGGGCGCATTCACATGCGGCTCCGGGGGTGAGTTCCAGAGATTCAGATTAGTCACGGATGTACCTCGGTCGGGGACTCCCTCGTCCCTTTTCAACCCCGACGACGTTCCTCAGCGACGTGGTGACACTCTGAGGATTTCTCATGGCGAGTGCTTAGTCAGCTAATTATCCATTTTGATTTGCAAAATTATCCGCTTGCTCCTTCTCGAGGAAGGCGGGAGTAACCAGACACATCGGCGCATCTCGAAGTAGTAAGCGGAGCGCCGCGACGAGAAATCCTCGGAGGACGAACTCGACCAAGAGGACGACTCTTGACATGGTTGGTTGACATGGGTCAGGTCAGGTTAGACGTCGTCATGTAAAAGCTTCGTGGGCCACTTCAAGGACCACTTCATCGACTTGTTTGCGCACAAGGGCTGATCGACGTCTCGGCGGTTTTGTCCGAAAGGTCACTGCCTTGAAGGCCATTGCTGGTGACATTGTTGTTAAAGTTGTTTGAGTGTTGAAATAGAATTTGACTTCGGTGGATTACGACGAGGTACTTTACTATTCAATGATTTAATAGTCGTCATATGGTGAAAAACAGAAAAGAGGAAGAAAAATAAAGAGGCACGGGCAAACGACGATTTTTAAGATAATTCGTGGTTATTCACGTCGTTGTTCTTCCTGCGTAATCTTGCAAAATTTGCAAGACTGTCAATTTTGCCTCCCAGAACGTGACAATCGGGATTAGAGATTGATAATTGCGATAAAAATGTAAATCCACAAACGACAGAAGGACCCTTTAAATAGATTTTCGATAGCCATGATTCGTCTGCGACTCCAAAGCGATTACCGCCGATGGAAATACATTTGCAAACGACGAGCGTATCTTGCGGGTATCTCCAGGTTTCTACCAGCGTCGAATCGGGGCGCCTCTGAATGCCCGATTGGCTCAACTGCCCGTGAAATGACGCCGTTTCTCCGCTTGCATATCATTTACGTCCCGTTTGCGGAGTCTCCTCAACGACGACTTCGCAATCGTATGCCGCCACCATCGCCGCACCCGCGAATCACATTGCCATAATTCACGCGATCGACTTGATCACGCTATGCCTTCTCTCCTGGTCGAATTTTAAAATAATACCGCGCCAGATAGAATATTTCGATGCAGGGTATTTACAATTAATGCTACACTGTCGATATCATAAAAGGCATCGACGCGTTTTTACGTCGCTTATTAGCGACTCATCAAATTGTTGATCCGCATTTGGTATCTGACCCGAATTTGGTCACTTACCCCACTTTCGTTGGACCGTCTTTCATTTTTATCTTCAATTAAAAATATCTCTATTCGAAGGCGTTTGCAGTTTGGAAGCATGGAATACCATACTGACTCTTTTTGTTCCAATAAAAGGAACACGTAGGCTTACATTTCAAACCTTCTTTTATAAAATGTCGGACCTGTACAGATATTTTATCAGTCGAGCCAATTGTCATGTTCAATTTGCGATTTTACAATGCACTTTAGGTTCATAAGTATTTTATGAACCTGTTTAAGTAATGTAATTGCAATACGTCACAGGCAGAATATTGATCAATAACGGAAATTGGATGCTACAAATCCCCGATCGATCCCCGGTCGAAAGAGGAAATTCCGTCGTGTCGAGATGCAAGCGGGATGCCTGAAGCGTCACACCACGCCAACGTCTGAGACGGGCTTTTGCTCCCGGCCGGGAAATTCCAAGAGTCGGGTGTACTTAGATGCCTCGCTCGGGGTCCAACAGTTTCTAAATTCTTTGGACTTCCTTACGTTAGGATACGAAACCGCGGGGCGCAGCTGACTCGACAGGCACACTTGTAATGAAGAAACAATGGCAGTTCGTCTTCATTAAAGCCCATGACCGTCGCTCGTTCACCCTCGAATGGAAATTTCGGTGTAATTTGCCCCTCACATCGCCGACTTTAAATGCCATTAATTATATAAACGCCTACTTACAGAGACTTTTCATTAAAGAATCCGATAGTCTCGAGAGACACTTGTAAAATCACATCTCGAGGATTACTTCTGGAGTTGACGAGCGCTTACCGTCCCGTCTCTCTGCATTTCCGCAGAGACCGGCCTCTACATTATAACGGGCGCGAATATTCCCGCGGAAGATGTTCCGTCGCGAAACTTACTTCTGAAATTACTTTCATTCTTCGACCGGGGATAATAATCCGGTATCATCCCGCGCGTTGATACACCGGCGACTTTCCTGGCCGGAGAAAGGCTAACTTTTCTTTCAAATGTACTTTATGCGATGGCATCGTTCGATGCAAGTTGCCTGCCACAAAGCCGATTGCGGCGTCGAGATCGACATTTCCGTTCGGATACCTTTGCGACGACAACGACGAGATCTTTCCGCTCGCGTAATGACGTTACTCTCTACTAGTCTCGATCCCCCGCGAATCGCGAATTTCCTCTCCCGTAAAGGATCCGCGAGTTTTCCTCTTTGAAGTTGTCATCCGAATGGCTTGATTCACAAAAGTCCGTCGCATTTTTATCGTACCAGCAAAGAATGTAATATGGAAAATAATTTCGGTACGCTTCTGCTCTACCGAAGGCGCGCCACGAGTAAAATTATTTAACTCACCGGAATTTCGTTTTCCGCGCGACAACAAAAATTATCGAAATACATTTTCCTAACTTTTAACATAGCACTCGACATTTAATTCTCACGTATAAAAAATAAGTGTTTGTTTAGCATCGGTAATAAATGTTACGAAAGATTAACGCGGGGGCTTTAGGAACGTCTTATGGACGACTGCGATAATTTTGGGAAGAAAACTATTCATTTCTATTCACACTTTCGCAACTGTGATGCGCTTATTTCATATCGTAGGCAGAGCGATTAACTCGTTCGTCGATAGCGAACGAAATCCTCACGGACTTGAGGGACTTTGCTCTCGTCGGCTCGAGTTCTTCCTCGATGGCTGCTTGAGCTCACTCGGGGCGACGAAGTTTAAATTGTTTTCGAAACAGCGGCTGCAGTCGCGAATCCCATTGACGGAGCGAATATTTGATGCGACCACTTACATAGGATAATTTATCTCGCAGTTTTAATTGCCGTCACTTTCGTGTTAATCAACGCGATAGTTGTATAATTAATACAGCCAGTTGCGTAAAAGTAAATATCAGAGGTATCGAGACGCATTTGACGTTTCCTGGTGTCTAGGATATTTTCCCCCGGGGAATTTACAAGCAAATCTTGGGAAATCAGGCGAATTTGCGACGAAACTGTTCATTGCGTACACATTCCGAGGCGAAGCGAAGCTGCATGTACAGACTCCATTATGCCTGATCGAAGGCAAATATTTGCGGGAGGATATCAAAGTTACAGAGCAGAGGAACATGGTTTATCTTATCGCATCGCTGCACTTCAATCATTCCTTTAGTTCGCGCAATAAGGCCGAATAAATTTGCGTAAACTACTTAAACGATCTATCATAGTTAATGACGGTTAATGATGACAAAATGACGTCGCGATAGCCGACACGTTGCACGAAAATTATGCCGCTGCATTACTGCAACGGTGCTATAACTTTTGACATTGACTTAACCGAGATATAACCGTCAGTGTAACGGTCTATCCAGACAAACTTGCACAGGTGCATAAGCATATACATAAAGATTGATCGGTTTATTTCCTTACGCGTGCATTCGTGGCCCAATGATGAAATCTGATATGTGCAAAGAGAAAAGTCCCCTATTATGAGATAACGGAGTCATCTGTTGGTTCCACCACGAATTTATTGCCCTTGGGGTGAAGTCTGTTTAGTGGAAAATTGATCGTTAGATCGTGTAATCGTCGGGAAAAAAGATTTGCAATTGAATTTGGACGTTGAAAACCTACACTATCTCATAACAGAGGACTTTCCTCTACGTTCACGCGCTGTGCAAGTTTGGCTGGATAGACCGCTACTCTGTCAAAGTCGGGTGTAAATCGGTAACTGTTCACTGTTTTCAGTGAAAATCCACCGATCGACTCGTAGAGAGTATACAAAGAACGTCCTTGTTGAAAAGTGGTAAAATTCACCTTCATCCATCTCGCTTAATTAGCTCTTAGCCACTTCTTTTTTCTCTCCAGCTTTCGCTCAGGTAATTAGTGTATTATACGCGAAAGGCCGCAAACTTTTTAAATACCATTATACAAAGGCAATTAATTCTTCGGGGTCCGCGAAATTGCGCAGGACCGACTGTTTCAATCTCCGGAGTATCGAACGCGGTTTCGGCAACCGGCCGATCGCATCGGCCGCGTACCTTTCTCGCCCCCTCCTCTCCTCCCTCCCTGAAATAATGACAACAGGAATACATCTCTCGGCACGTTGGCCGCGCGCTATCAATACCGCGCGCCGTATCCGGCGAGAATGCGGGCTCTATCGCGCGTCGCCGAAAAAGTGAGCGGCGAGATAAATCAGCCGAGCGAGCGAGAAGATACCGGGCGGCACGTCCGTCTCTCGGCGAAATTTACTGGCAATATTTTTCTTCCCCCGAAAACGGGGTCGGGTCTACGTGTCGCGGCTCCTCCGTCGGCGAACGCGCGCCTCGCGGCCGCGCGAGGCGAAGAGGAACGCGCCGCGGATGCATCTCTGTGCCGCACACGCCGCGACACGCCCGCGCGTGTCCGCAATATCGAGCGGAGGAGCCAACCCCCGCGAGTCCTCGCCCGCGCGGGGCCCAGATTCCGTTTCAGGATCCCATCCATTCCCGCGCCCGCGAGGAGAGGTCCTCCGCCAATCTCCCAGAAGCGAAGCCCCGACGCGGGTTTATTCAAGGGTTTATATCGCCGCTGCAATTTCGGCCCCTCTGTTTAACGTTGACCGCGCAATTTGGGTCTACGACGGGGGTGCTTGGGCGCGTATTTACCCGACATGTTATTATTCTAGTTGCTCTATAATATTGTTGAGTTGCATTACGTAGGCATTATTAATCGCGGAATTATGTCTTGAATGTACATTGTCCATTGGTATGGAACGAGGGCACGGGCGAAGCGATTTCCGGGAGATTAGAGGGAAGCTGCTGGCGTATAATCGAGTCAAGGATTTGCTAGATTGGTGTATCGAACTCCAAATAGTTGGATTCGTAGAAAATTGGAAAAGTTGCCTCTTTATTGAGTCGATGCCGGCGCGCAGTCAAGATACGGCAAAAATGTTTCACCGCAGGTGGGAAAACACCGCGGGGCAGAGTCGGTCCACGATCCGTTCTCTCGTGGTTTTCGCGCGTGACAGCGTCGTCGTCGCGGATCGAGCTCGTCTTGCTTCCGGTTTATTTTCGCGGCCCAGCCCGCGCGGATCAGATTTCAAAATCCGCGCTCCAGGCCCGTGCATTGTGCACTTTACACCGCCACGGCGTTGCGGCGGACCGATAAAAGAAATAAGGTCGCGAGAAAGGAACGCAATTTTCTCCTCGCGTTTGCGCGAGCTTCCTGTTTACAAGTCGGGACGTTTGATACATAAAATCCTGTTATTCCTACATAGGTGTACACGGTCCTGCGATAAGATACAGCGCGGATTTATCCGAGTTATACATCTTTTTCCCCGACCGCCTGACATTTTCCCCGCGTCTGCCTTACGGTTTTCAATTTAATGCAGCATGACGTATATAAATGAATGTGTGCAAACGGACGATCTTAATACTGTGTCGAGGACCGAGTCAACAGCGCGGCGAGCGGTGTTGCGAAACATCGGCCTGGATGAACTCGCAAGTTCATAAAGTTCTAACGAGGTTCCACGGTGGTTCACCTCTCGAGGGGACCGTATGCCGGGGTGAGTCCTCTCTCTCTCTCTCTCTCTTTCTCCCCCTCTCCCCCGCGAACTGCGTTAGGAACTGTTGAAGTTCGGTGGAGGACCCGCCGTGAATTTGTGGCGGATACTTAAAACGCTTTATTACCCCTATTAATTATGCCCTCCTTGCTTTTCCGCCGTTTACAAAAACGCCCAGTGCGAGACTGCCTGTAAGTTTTCTTTCGTGAAAATAATTAAACCAAGTCCGTCGAGCGGGTTCGAGCGGGTTTATCGACTATTGAAAAGTTCCCATTAGTGGCGTGCGATATCGAAAGTTTTATGCACATTGAACTAATAAATAAACATGCGTGTGTGCGTGCATCTTTTTGAAGCAGTTTGAAAGTATTGAGTAAGTTTGAAATTCATAAGAAGGCACCCGAGGTTCGGGACCGCGCTTAAGACTCGCGTTAAAATCTCGTGCGTTGTTTCTATTTTATTTTGCACTTTCCTCTTCCTTTCCCCCTCGCGGGGAGCGAGCGAGTTTAATCTAGCGAGCGGCGAATCTTCCGCGACCTCCTCGGTAGCGCCTCATCTGGAATCGACGGCGGCGCTTAACGCCGCCTCATAAATCCCCGATTTTACGGGACGCGCATTATGCTCGCCGGCGAAAAAGAGTTCGATCGGCCCCCGGGCGCGAAAAAGCACGGCGAAACTTTCCCTCGCGCGTCGCTCGCGTTATGAAACTCGACCAAGTTCGCGGAACGAGCCGAAGCGCTATTACTCGCGCGGGGACGGCGCATGCGGGGTAGAGCGCCCGAGTTTTCGCATTTACGAGGCGCGATTAAGCGTTTTATGGGCCCCATCAATTTCTGTCCCATAAGCACAGCAGCGCGCGCGGGATTAAGAACCAGCTCGCGAGCGTCGGCGTCGAGGAGCGAATCAATTGGGAAACCGCTGCGTTTTCGGCGGTCGCGAATTATTTTCGCTCCCCCGACACTGCGCGAACGGGGGGGGGTTGAGGAAAAACGATTTTCGTGCCTCCCGCGATTTGTATTGTAGATTGCTCCGTTCCGGGCCATTCTTGCGCGCGCGCGCCTCTCCCGTGCGGTTCCACTTGACGATTAAACGTTATATGTGTGTCACAGGTGTCGCGCATGGTATTAGATGTTACCAATGTGGACAGTACAACGAGGGAGTTGGCAGCATTACACCGTGCATTAATTACACCGCACACATGCTGAAGGAGTGCCCGCACTCGGACGAGTGGTGCATCGTAAGTATACGCATATTATTTTTCCGCGCGTTCCCGCCGACCTCCCGGGTTCACAAGTCGAGAAAGGATCGGGCGAATATCATATTAAAATCAAGTTGAGATCGTGTGCAAATCAAGTTGATACTCAGAAGATTTCGCTACGAAATCTGGAAAATATTCTGTAGGTGTCCACGATCTAGTTATATCTTTTGAGGGAGGACCTTTCAACTCTGTTTAATCCGCTCTATCCGTAGTCGTCATCAAATCAAACAGTCCGAAAAATCACGATCGATAACGATTTGATCGTCAACCTGTGAACTCGGGTCAACGAAGAATCCAGTCATGATCGGATCAAACGGTCCGAAAAATCACGATCGATATCGATTTGATCACCGACTTGTGAACCTGGGTGGGACCGTTTCGCGGAGCGCGATTGCCAGGACGCGATCTCGTGTGTGGCCGCCAAGAGTGTGGCCGTCGAGAAAATAAAAATCATATTACACGGTTCCAAAATTGCAACGCTGCTCGAAACATTCGCGCAGCTGGAAACGGAAGAGCTCGCCGAATTCGAGCACTCCGCGAAAAGATAAATATTTCTTTCGCGAGGATAGGCGTCGATGCGGCGCCAACTATCACTTGACACCCTTCCAGAGTCGCCTATAACGACGTTATTTACCTCTCGGCGGACAACTCGCCGATGTCGGATTTATGAGACGAGTCCGCGCAAATTGGCTCGAAAGTCTTCTGCAAGCTTGCACGTCCGCGTTCGCCAGAAAACCTTTCAGTTTCTCCTCGTCTACCGCGAACAAGTTCTGTATATGCGCTACCGGAGGGATTTCTAAAATTGAGAAAAGTAAGTTCGCGTTCTTCAAGAGAAATTTGTAAATGCACTTGAAGATAAATTTATTGGAATAATCGTAGACGATAAATTATCGCGATTAATAAAATTCATACGGCTCTAATGTGAAAACACAAATACGAAGTAAAAAAGAAGTAAGAGCCAAGTCAGGGGATGTTGGTCTCTAAATAATTTAAATTTTAAGTCTAGTGCGAAAAATAATATCTCAGCCAGGGTTTGAACCTGGGACTCCCTCTCGCTAGGCGGGTATCTCACCAATTCGAGCACCGAGGCATGATAAATTATCACTTGGTATTGTTCAAATATTTTAAATATTCATTTATCAAATTTTGGTGTGTACTGCTGCATCCCGCTTGTTTGTTCGAACGCATATGTTTGGAATAGAGATTATCTTTGTACATATCTACTTGGTAAGGTAATACATTTTTAATACGTTAATGCGAATCGAGGTGAGATATGCATTAGGTATGTAAATGATTCGCGTACCGTTTCCCATTTCTGCATTAACTAAATATTGCGAATGTCTGCGCTTTTCTCTCAGCGCGGTGAAATAATTTATGAGATCGCCAAGCTCCGTATTACCGAGAACTTACCTGCCTGCCGTGACGCATGGTCGAGTTCTGCTCTCCCCTCGTCGAAGTAAACCTCATTAAATCTTTCGATCCTTTCCACTCATCGCGCAACAAAGAGAACGACGTTGGCCTGATATGAGAATAAAGCTGGGACCCGTGCTCGATATATAATTTCGCGTTGCAATTTGCTGCAGAGAAGCCGCGGCGTCTTGTCAGAACTCGCCCGCTCCTTGTTACCTTAAATATTTTATTATACGTATTTTCGGAGGAAAGGTGACGAGGGGAAAACATCTGCGTCGCGTCGAAACGTGAAATCGACCAAGTCGAAAACGGGGAATAAACTCGGGGGAAATTTATTGGAACGGGAACGACCGATATTACTTCGCGATTCTCGAATAAGGGGATCAATGGCCTATGTACGTTTAGAACGCAAATGAGATTTCCGCGCATAATAAAATCTCCTGAAATCTCGTGGAATTTACCTCGAATGTTCTACGGAGTCGGGAAGCGCGGTGGAGGTCGACGATGGTCCGTCTGTGTCTGCGACAATGGGAAACGATTGGAAACTCCGTCTCGTCTCGGGGTGAAACGGCACGGAAGCCGTTTTCTCGCGGTCGCATGAATCCCGAAGTTTACATCCGTCGACTTAATAAAACGGTACGATCTAATCAGCATAACGACAGAGGCTCCTCCCGTTGCTTTGTCGAGCTAAGTGAGGCGGCGCTCATCCGCGATAAATCCCTCGCTCCTCTTCCCGGCTTTTCTCCATCGTCTACGCTTTCCTGGTTCGTCCCCCTCTCTCTCTCTCCTTACTTATTTCGCCTTCTGTTTTGCGGGCATGAAAGCTCGCACACCGAGTCGCGTCCGAATGGAGTAACGCGGAGCTCTGAAGAAATCAACTAGTAACGACTCGAGTCACCCTCCACGATCCCGCTTCGATAGAATGAAAACGGGAGGGTCATCAGTCGGCTAACAAGGCAGACGGGATTCGTCGCAAAATATTAATCACTTTGACTCTCCATTTGTTATCCTACAAATGAATATTTATGCGACTTTCTTTCACCAATTCCCCTTTGTGCGCAATCAAGAGCTTGAATTATCACGAGATGTCACGATCATCCCCGAAATCTACTTAATCTTAATTCTTTTTAGATTTCGTCGCGCGTAAGCTCTTCGCGAAAGAAAAATTATCCGTGGCGTCACGACCGGAAAGTGACGGCACGTTGATCATCGATCAACGGCCGATTATATTTTTCGGCGGCGTTAAATTCGCGACTCACAGACTCACAGTCGATCGTCTGTGATTAAATACTCTCCGCGCGGTAGCGGCCGTCGGCCTCCGAAGTCTTCTCTCGATTTCGAGGCAGCCGACAATTTCTGCCGAGTGGAGTTCGATGCCTCCGGGTCGCCCAGGCGCGTTCATTGCAGGCACTGCATTATTGCGCGCGTGCTCGCGTCGCTTCCCCTTAGTGCACCGCCGGGCATTCCGATTTGGCCTTCAAATTAGTGCCAATTGCATATGTCATGTCGCATTAATTAACATTTAACTGCATTATCGGTTGTGGCAGATCTACATCTATGCGCCTCTCTAATGAAAGCATCTTCTCGTTCTCTCCCTCCCCCTCCCTCTCTCTTTCTCTCTCTCTCTCGCTCGCTCGCTCGCTCGCTTTTTTTTCTGGGAAATCCACGGTAGCGATAACGATTTGATGAACGAAACTTTTGGCACATTTAATGTTTTGAATTCGATCCAATTATTTGATCCATCACGTCGATAAAAACCGATCGCCATCATCCAGCGTCCCATTAACGCGCAATGGACGTGTAATTATCTCGAATCGAGTTAAAACGGGAGTATACGGAATAAAATTTGAAATTCGTGTTGCAAAAGCGAGGCGTGTTTCTCATATAACAGCTTCTCTGCCGATTGTGTCTAATAAAATAAACAAGGGCTTCTCTGAAACTCCGACGTAAATTTGATTTACACGACACGTTTGTCTAAAAACAGACGAGATAGTTAAAATGAGCTTGTAATTACGTATAAAACAATTAGCAACAAGAGTTTTTCGTGGAAAAGCAATTTAATAGCAGTTTTCGGTGTCAAACGTTCTTGTTGAAAATTTAGAATAATATTCGAAATTGATATTTCTCGTTAGCCTATGACGCTCTTGTCAGTGAAAGTTGTCCTATTACCTCGAAGAAAAATTGTTCGAGGATTTTTTAAAAATTCTATTTGCGCAACCTCATAATGAACAAGCTGCGTTAGTTATTAACTCCTGGCAACCCTCCCGCGAGCTTAGTGATGCCATTTTCGTCGTAAAAATAATCTTCTTTTAAATAACGGAGGACATTTGCATTTGCACAGCTATCGTTACTTATTAACGGACACTTCTCAAGTTTCAGAAGCACGTACTATTATGAGACTATTTATATTTTATAAGGAGCCTTGATACGGAATACCTGAGTGTTACGATCGCTTTCATGATCAATTTCATATTGCGGCAGTTTCTATGATAAATATGGCAAAATGGATGCATCTCGGTGAAATTATTTTTGTACGGTCAAGTTTACTCGGCAATGTAATCGCCCCTATTCGTTTATCGATCAAAGATACGCGCGTCCCGTCTCGTTTCGTTGGCAGAACAATCTTTAAGTAGTCAGCAGTTTCCAGGTTACATCTTCACGGTGGTGAAGACTAAATTTCTTTTCGCCGAAGGGTCCGCGACAATATTTCTGTTTTCTTCGGATTTTTCTGTTTCAAAGACACTCACGCCCCAGGGCGCTGCCGAAAGTACCGCAGATAAATTTGTGGGCACCGAAACCGCGAGGAGGAATACGGGGATTCACTGAGCCAGGTTGGCTTTGCCACCGAAATCGGATGGCTGCTCTCTTTATCTGCCGTTCGACGGTACAATTTTTTTTTCCTCGCGCACGATCCGACGTGTTCGTCTCGCATCTGCATAGAGATTGGATCGCGGCGGTATATATATTTCGGTTTGAGGGCGCGAAAGCTTAATATTCGTCCGCCGAATCTCGCGAAAATCGCGCGGGATTGAGCGAAACGAGCGAGACGAGATTAACGGAAAGCTTGCGTAAGTTTTCATCTTCGACGACATGAAAGCATTATCTTTGTTGTCCTCGATTAGAAACGACGGGGGAAAGACTGCGAGGATTTCGGGACGAATTTATGACCGGTCGATCTCCCGCTGACGATAATATGTAAATACGTACAATATTTCCAGGGCTGGGAAAGTAACTCGTTACTTGTAACGAAGTTACAGTCGCAATCACTTTTGTTTAGCAACTCTAACTTAACTTCGTTACTTTCTCTCCATCTGTAACTGCAACTTAACTCAGTTATATTTTTTCGATAACTAGTAACTAATTTAATAGTTATATTATATATTTTTATTAAACCTCCACAGATCGCATTAGGCCTCGCCGTTGCGCATGAACGCCTTTATCGACACTTTACAATTCAAATGCAAATTTGACACTTTTATCTTCATTGCAAGAAAGTAACCGCAAGGTAACGATTCGTTACTTTCTGAGTAACTGTAATGCGTTACTTTTCAGAATTGGTAACTTGTAACTGTAACTAGTTACATTTTTAGCGGAAAAAAACTGTAACTAGATACTTTTATAAAGGAACTTTCCCAGCCCTGAACACTTTCGTATCGACGCGATACGACAGTTGTGTTAAATGCCGGACGTTGCGTTTCTTCCTGACGTACACTAGGAATCACTCATGCATTCCCAGGTGAATTTAGGCACATGTAAAATACATATACATTTTCTTCTTCTTTCCCGTGTATTAGGCTTACAGCCTGTTTTATCCAGTTCGTTCTGGTACTTTGAGCATTTGGTTTTACTACATCTTCGGTGGGCTGCTAACCTTGCCGAAGGAAACCTCTGGAAGACTATACCCCTAAAGGGGTGAGTGTGGCAAGATACTCTCGGTGATTGCCACTTCCCTTCGGCAGATTCCGAAAAAAATCAGCGGTGTCCGTGGATTTAAACTCGGATCTTTTCGTTAATTTCTTTACTAAGCAGCGCCCATTTCTCTGCGCTACACTCGCCACTATATACATTTTCTATGTATGCAAAATGCTTAAATGTGTTGATGAATTCGTGCGTGAAGGCATCAATGATTTCTAGTGTGCATACAGGAACTTTTATCGATGCTCAACTCAAAATTTACCTGAAAAATTCCATTTGTCAGTTTATTTTTTTTTACTTGCTTGCGAGATGCTGCGCTCCGTAAAAGCTTTCGGCAGATTTTTCTATCAGCGATGCCGGTACGTGCCGAACCAATAATCTTGTATCTTTATAGCATTCAGTTAAGCTGCCGAATAATATCATTGCCGAAATGTTATCTTGGATCTAAACGATCGCCGGGATTTTCGCAATTTCCGTTTGGGAATAATTTCTTCGCGAGGAGAGACCCGTTCTATTCTCGAATGAGCAACCTCTTTCGGGATACTCTCGAACATCCAGAGCTTCATCACTGATTTCTGATTAGCTTTTTCGTGGGTTACGCCGGGCGGTTTGCGCGTGCCGAGGTTTCTCATTAAAGAGAATTAAAGAGAAAGAAAGGCGCTGCTCACATTTCTTTGTGCGCGACTTTCTTCAAAACCGCGGGATTTTAATCAACGTCGAGCCGGGACTTGTGGCTGTGACATTGAATCATTGGATTTTCCGCTTTAATGTTTCATACGTCACTGCGGGAGCACGTTAGCCTCGTTACAGAATTAGCCATCAATTCCGCTTTAATCGACTTCAAAGCGCGGGATAATCAGCTGTCGCAATCTAAATTTTAAGCAGCGCCGAATCAAACGATTAGAAACGAACGGGGTTTGAAAGTATTGCCGATACTCCCGCGTCACAGCGTCGCCTTCCAATCTCAATCGGGTCGAGTCCGAGGCCTTTCCGAATCATCCTTCGTTTATGCGGCTTGAGCCCACCCCGCGCCACGTAAGATCCCGACAAAGGTCGGAATGATAAATCGGCCAACGTTCGAAATGTGGCACGCACAGCTGACGTGCACGGCCAGGAGTTCCGCGAGGCCGAGCGCGGGCCGGTTTTTCTTCCGGGCCGCGCGATCGCCCCGCCGGAAAATGGAGCACGTTTTTCCCCCCCCCCCCCGCGTCGTCGTTTCTGCCGCGATTCATCATCTCGTGCGGCCGTTCCTCACCGGGTCTCCCGTCTCGACGGCCCCGATCGCGCCTGATTTTCGCGCACTAATACCGGCGTGTCGCCCGCGGCGACCTACTCGGATCCACTACGGATTCGACGAGTCCGAGTGTTATGAATAAATTGCTCGGGATGACGACAGCGGTCCAGTTCCGCGGAGTCTTAACGGATTGCTCTTTAGGCGCGAGCCGCTGCCTCCGCGGAATTCAATTTTGACGTCGCACCGAGCAATAAACGGAAACGTGACTCTCGCACTGTTAATGCTAAATTGCCGCTTTTATGCCTTGTACTCCTTTCGCGCTATTTATTTTTTTGCTCGCTTCATTAAACGCGATTCACTCGACGCTATGGCTCGCTGCCCACAATTTTGTGCACCAGCGAGTCGCCGAGTAATATAATCGACACGTGAAGTAAGCTTTGAGAAGCAAATTGGGAATAATTACAACATATTACACACGAACGTAATTACATCCTGCTTTACATCAAATATGACTAAAAGCTTCGCACCTCTCTCTCTTTCTCTCTCTGTCTGTGTCTCTCTGTCTCTCTCTCGAGAGGAGATATAATCGAAAGTGTTGATTATTACTATTATTATTGCACGCGATTAAATTATATTAAAATATCGTGCCCTAATGCAGACTCGCAGTCGCAGCTATTATCAATTTTGTTTATTACAATAAATAACGTAACGAGGGAGCGTCCAATTTGGCTAACATTTCTGACGCAAAGGGTTGAAACTTTACTGCGATAATTGAGCGACGACCACCGCAGCGCTTGCCGCATCGGATTTTCATAACGCGCCTCTGCGCTGGCGTTTTTATCGCGAAAAAAAAAGAGCGGAGGGAAAAAAAAGGGGGAAACAATTCGCCCCGCCGTTTTCGAGCCAATAAATCGTTGCGCGGAAGTATGTAACAGTTTGCGCGCTTAAACTGCATCGAACGTGACTGCGCGCGCGGCGAGATGACAGGCAGAATTGCACACAAACGCACCCATACGCGTGCACGCATCTATAATTCAACCCCTGCCGATTTAATTGCGATCCATGCCCGGCGCAATCGATTTCAATTCTTTTTCCCCGCCGCAATGATATCCCTGATAGCGCTTTGCCTTGACGAGAAGAAAGAGCGGAATCATAAATCATCCGCAAAAAAAATATATACCGGTTGTCTCATTTTAAATGATCCACGCAAATATCTCGAAAAATATGAATGATACGGAAAAACGTTCCAAACAAAAGTTGTTTGGTTCAAAGGTGGACATGAGATAGTGCCATTGACTTGACCTTGGATAGTCATTTGAAGATCACGTGAAGGTCTCCTTCAATTTTTTTAATGGAACCTCTATTGTTTATTATACTATCTTATTTCACTAATTAATAAGAATAACTTTCGTCCGAAACATTTTTCGATTTGCCTAATACTTTTTGAGACATTCAAGAGAAAATTTATAACTTTTTAAATGTTTAGCTTATGATATCTCGATAACTGTTTGTCGGAGGGAAAAAGGTAGTACAGGACTTTTTTCACTTGATTTAGTCTCAGGAATATGCTGTTACAATAGTGTTTCAATTATTGAAAATTTTTGTGTATTGTGACACACAAAATTTACATGACCTCGACATTTTTGTGTTAGAATTTTCGTCTTGAAATTTTCTAAAGAATCTGCGATTAAGAGGATATCCGGTGGTTTCAGTGCACCCTGTATGAGACTCGAAAGCAACTTGTTTGCATAAAATTTCTATGCAACGCGTTTCTACGCGCATTTGCGTCCCCGCAGCGCGGCGGCCGGTCTTCGCGGATGGTCCACGCAAACGAAAATATTATTACCAGTCATAAATCTAATCTACCCATTTTACCCGGGAAAGAGAGAATTGATTCGGAGGCTCTTGTCGAACAGGCGCTCTTCCTCCGTCCGTAGACGCGGAAGAAACTCGTTTGCACGATATTTTGCGCCCCCCCCCCTTCCTTTCTCCTTCGTGCCGTTATCCACACCGGAGCCCTCGATTTTCACCCCCTATCGCTTTCGACTTTATTTTCCCTCCGCCGACATTACCGGCGCGCACTTTGTTTGATTTTCCCCGCGGCAGATCTCGCAGGCTCCGGTTTTTTCGCCCGGCTCGTTTGCCGCGCGAAAACCGACGGTGCTTCTTCCACGTCGCCGCTAGCCCGTATACGGCGTAGGAGGAAGAAACACAAGGGATCGATCCTCCCCCTCTCGGCTCGTGATATATCGCCCCCTCGTCGGTGGCTCCCGATCGACGGGCGGCGCGGAATTTATGATTTTCGAATCGGCCGAAATTGTCGTTTGCTCGGAAAAATCACCGTCGCGAGGAGAACAGATAGCCCGGCACTTTCGGCGCCCGTGTACGACACGTTATAGGATACGAACGGTGGAGGATGTAGTGTCATGTAGGGTGAAAACGACCGAGATCGTCCCGCCGCGCCGCGTTGCGCTGCCCCCAAATCGCAGCTGTTACCGATCATACGCGGCGTAAGTGCCACAGGTCAGTGTTATATGAGCGCCGACAGCTGTGCGTACCCCGTGCAACACGGCCGTTTGTTTACATGGAGCTTTTTTTTGCAGATTGCACATAAATCACCGCGCCTGCAAAATTCCACGGTACGGTCTCTCCTTTAATGTCGGAGAAATATATCGTGGATTATGAGATGTCACGCGCACCGCGTAGGAATTTATTTCGGTTTCATCAGGAGCAGTTTTATCAACGTCGGGTTAACTTCCGCCTTAGCTTAGACCGATTCCCGGCTCGTTCTTTTTTCTCTCTCGAGCTGAAAGCTAAAATGAACCGACGCTCGCGAAACGCCCGGCGTCTGCAGACCCGCAACTTGTTCCCCGTAACACACTGCGGGGCAGCAACGAATAAAATTCGGTTCAGAATAAATAGAAGTTCGACAGGGACATCCTTTCCGTTCGCATACGCGCCCAACGGCGCCATTAATCTGGCAACTCCAGTAGAACCTTACGTCGCTACGGGTGGTGTTTCTCGCCAAATTGAATGCTTGCTCGCTCATTATTCAGTTTCCTAAGGAATTGCCGAGATAGAACAGCCGAAAGAAAGAAGCCGGGAAACGCCACCGCGGTTGCACGGGCACCGTAAACGCGGCGGAGAGATAAAATTTGCGCGGCCCAGGTCGGAGGGTAGTTGCGACTCGCGAAAACTCGTCGGCGACGCGGAAGGGCCATAGTATAATTAGTAGGTCCATAATAAATATGGGTGTATCTTCGGGGAGGTAGACACTAAAGCTAATAGCACACGATACTATTTTTCCTGGCACCTGGGACCTTTCCTGGGACCTTTTGCTTGCCGGGCGAATGCTCTTCCAGCTGACCTGTCCAGGCCCCTTTAATCTTTGCGGTCCCGATCACGTTGTATTCGGCCATGCACTCGGGCAGGATCCAGCGACGCATGTGTGTCTACGTATTTATCAAAGCCACACCTACCCCACACACAACTATTCTCTCATTGGTCTGCCTGGAACAACGTCGGATGCGCAGGAGGGATTTACGCAAAACGAAACGAATGACGGAGTGAACCTACTAGTTGTACTATGGAAGGGCGTCACACCTGACGCGATAAATATCGTTTATGAAAATGTATGTACGAATATATATTTAAAAAAAAACCCCCCCGCGACGGTTCATACGGCGAGCGTAATGCGCGGCTGGATACAACGCGCTGACTTAATGCTCGCTCCTGATTACTCTCGACCCGACAATGAACGCGGTCCTCATTGCACACGATGCCCGCGACCGTAGATATTAAGCTGTAAATCACACGCGCGACCCGGTTGTTCGGCCGGTTCGCGGGCCGAAATGCACGCGGGCAACAAGCATGACAGAAATTGAAATGACGCGCGGCTGCACAACAGCCGTGAAATATCGCGGGTTGGCGAACTGGCGCTGGGAAAAGTGAGGGGGGGGGGGAGGGAGAAAAATCTTTCGCGTCCCTCCGTTCGCGGCATAAAATATGAGAGACGATACGCGAAACATAAATTATGCGCGTCGCACTTTGGCTAAAACCGCAGATTGAAGTCGGAGCGGGTTTTAAATCTGTATTTCTAAGGAAAGGGATAAATTTTAAATGTGCGTCTGCGCCCGCGCGTGTGTTTGTGTGTTGCGATTGTCAAAACAATTTCTACCTCTTCTCAAATAAACGTAGAAAAAGTCCCCTGTTATGAGATAAGCTCCTAATATGAGATAGCGGGGTTTCTGCTAAATTAATAGGCATCATCTATTGGTTTCATCGTGAATTTGTTGTCGTTGGAGCGAAATCTGTTTAGTGGAAAATTCATTATTAGATCGTGTTCAGAATAAAGATTTCTGATTAAATTTTAATGTATAAAAACCTGCTATGTCATATTAGAAGCCTATTGCATAATAGAGGACTTTTCTCTATGCAAAAACGTTAATTATCGATCGTTTAAAGTGGATATTAGATTCCGTGTCTTATATATTTTAAGAATAATTCGATATTAAACTTGTACATCTGTTGCGAATATTGAAAATAATTCAATAAGGATATTGAAAAATATCGACACGTTCCGAGTATCGGTATTTCACTTCACTCAAGGATATCGGCCAGCACGAGATAACTAGATTTTTTGAAGGCGCAGTCGACTCGCTTCTTCGAACATTGTGAGAGTAAAAGTGCCTTCGTCTCGGTCGAATTTCTGTTTACAAAATAGTTTGCAAAAAAATAACTTCAGTTGCATCCGCGTTCGAACGGCAGATCGGAATATCCTCGAAACATTCGGTTTTCTATTTTCAATAATTTAACAGGGGCTGATTCTGTCGAGAAGCCAATTCACGCGGCGGGACCTTGAAGTAGAAATAGGATACATTGAACAGAAAAATACAGAATCCTTATTTTAACTTCAAGATGCAGAAAGTAGTATCAAAGGCAGCGAACATTTCTCTCCTTTTTCTCTCGGTCCATTTTTAACGTTTGTTTTTTTGTGCTTCAAGCGAAACTTTCAAGTATTTGACATTGTAGTATGTTTTGTAAAACAGCTAAATTTCCAAAGTTTTAAACCCGCTTTATCTCCTTTTCTTTCTTTGTTTTTCAATAGTCATTTAGCACTATTTTTGTAGATTTTCATATTTAAAAGAAACCTAAAAGAAATTCACATCTAATTGCACGTATAAGACGTTACGGATTAAATCTGTTAAAAACATGCGATTGGCTATACGGTCGAACAACAGCGCTCTATTTCACAATTACATCGTTGCACGTAGAAAAGAAGAGCCCACGTCCACATTTATTCTGCACAACTCGCCGACATCCGACAATCCCACCCGACTTGGTTCCGCTTTTTCGCGGCTTCGCGCTCCGTCGAGTTCGTTTTCCTCGGACGCGATGCCGCTTCCTCGACTTCTGTTGCGCTTTCTTCCTCCCTTCCGCGATGTTTCGCCTTTCACCTCCCCCGACGACATCTTATACATAAAACATCCCCTTCATCCCGCGGCGGACACACCGTCTAGTTTGGCGCGTACATAAAGACGCACGCGTTCGCGTGCCTATGCAATTCAAAATAACATCCGCGCATAATATTCTACACGTAGCACCTTCGCGCCTCGCGAAGTGGACGTTCTGAAGGACGCCGGCGCGCAGCTTATCGGCGATGCGCTTCGGTGCATTTTTAACCGCCGCGGAAAACGATACGCTGGCGTGTCGCGGCGACGATGAGGCCGCAAAGACGTTCGAGACACCTTCGACATTTTAATGCGACCTGCCTCGTATCCGCCGACGAAAACAATTTCCCTTCGAGGGGCGAGGATGCCGCGACGTGACGTCTTAAAACGAGCAAATTATTTTATCGACCTCCACCTGCCTTCAACATTGCTAACTTGCTGTAACGAATGAGCGATCGAGTGAAAGCGTCGAAACATTGTTATCCGAAGCGAGAAACGTTCTCTAAACTGCGCACTGAGAGACCCATTTTGACTGAAACGAAATAATTTGATTCAATCATTTTGTTGACTAAAGGAATCTGCGCGTGTTCACTCAACCAAATGTGTGTGTGATATAACCAAAGTTTTCAACTAAATTCTTTTGTTGTATCAACTGAAAGATTTGTTTGCCCATATCCAAACAAGAAATTCAGTTGAGTCAACTGAATTTTGTTTCATTCAACAAAATGGGTCTCTCAGTGTATATTCGTGAATGGTGTGAAGGAAAAATTCGTCGATTCGCCGCGCGCAATTCGCTATTCGCAGTGATTCGCTAGCCGAGCGGTTTTTTTGACTCGTAAGTAAAATCACGGCGGGCAGACATTTTGTCGTAGAGGATATATAAGATTTATATCCCAGTTTGCACACAGTACTTTATTTCAGTACGTCATAACAGTGTTTTTGTTGAATTATAATTCGATTTTCGTGATCACGTTACAAAAACGTCGACGCGTAGACGGGAGACGACATTATTGGTAAGGGATTAATCGATATCTTCGAAAGACGTTTTCTCGGCGCGAGCCGCATAGCTGGAGGTATAAAAACTTTATGCTGAAAGGGTTAATAAAAGCGCGGCGGGTACATATAAAGTGATGAGAGTCGGGCGCGCACTTTATCAGACGGCGGTTCCGCGTCATAAAACGAAAAGGTTTGCATACACGCGCGGACGCGCCCGTGCAGCTCGCTGAGTAATGTGTTTGTCTGTCAGTCGCAAAAACAAACGATAAGTCCGAACAGAAGGAAAGAGAGAACGAGAGAGAGAGAGACTTTCGAACTTACAAGCGACCGTTAGCTGTTCCAATCAATGTCGCCGCGTCAAGAACAAAATGTGTAGCCCGAGGCGGAATCCATTCGTCAATCACCACGATACCATGTAGGACCCTGTCATCGAAATAGTTGTATCGTTTAAGATATTGTTAAACGCCGCAAACGAAATTGCAATTTTTTTTTACCGAAAATAAAGAAACGAACACTCCAATCTGCCGTTCGAGTGCCGAACGCGATTGTAGATGCTTCCATTTTGTGAGTAAGAATTCAAGATATTGGATACGAAGGCAGTTTTACTGGTACATCTTGCGAGGAGGAAGCGCGTCGATTCTGTCTTCGAAAAGCATACGTCTTACGTCAGCCGATACTTTTGAGCGGAGTAAAATATTGATATTCTGAAATGCATCGACATTTCTGAATGCCCTTGTTCGGGAAGGAACAGGCGTGCGACTTAAAAATTTCAATTATTATTCTTGCCCTGTGTTTATAAAGGAATTTATAGAACACAGCATCTCCGATATCTCCTTTAAACGATCGACGAAGCTATTAACGTTCTTGAATATATTTACCTGTGCAATTTTTCGAAAATTGCATCGCACACATTAAAGTTATTTCTATACTTTGAAAAGCAATATATTCCAATAAATATCTATAAAGTAAATATTTCTCATGTAGAAACTGAATCCTTACAATTAACATACAAAATTGATTTAGATTTTGATGTTAATGACCGAATTACGTGAAGTTGAAGTTAATTATGATTGAAGTTTCTAACGAGAGTTAGAAGTACCACAATATTCTGGAAATGTCTGTGAATTGAAATTTTCTGATTACTTTCTTGCCAGGCGAGAACATTTGATGTCCCGGAAGAAGTCACGAGACAAACGTGTGACGGAATTAAACTTTAACAATCTCTCGAGTTTTCAACTGCGAGATAAGCCACAAAATACGCCGAACTAACGTCGACGCTTCTAATTAACGAAAGTAATTGAAATAGAGACGTCGACAAGATCATTTAAATCGCACGTTTTCTTTTGGCATTACGCGCCATGGACCGTCAATCTCGATTTAACGTAAATTAATCCGTGCGGTAACATTCCCCCAGCTGACGTGCCCGATCGAGATGTCGCGGTGTATTCGATGGGATAGGCAAACGAAACGAATGTACTCGACTCATGCCCCTCGTCGTTTGATTGTAAATCCGTTGATCAAACATTTGATTAAAACGGTGTGCCCTATTTAACACTTCGCGTCGAGGGCACGAAGGCGAGACTGCGTTATATAAGGGACGATGAAAAAGTTTCCGTTCGGAATCGGTAAGTTTAGTTAGATTAGAGATATTTAAAAGTAATTTGGTAGGCGTCAGGAAAATCGTTCCATTGACGAACGAGATTGAAGATGCCGTTGTTGGATAGAAGTCTATTGCGTTATACAAAAATCCAATACTGTCTGCCTCACGTCATCGTCGAACTACGTTCTTTCAGCATCTCTTTCAGAGGACTGAGAAAGTGAAAATCATAAGGAGAGAGATCTAGATCGTAAGGCGGGACTATAAGATGTTCCAGAGTCTTCAATTTAAGGGCTTGCAATTTGTCCTTTACGACGCTAGAAACACGGCGCACGTTGTCGTGCAAGATTACCGAATTAGTAAATTACCCCTTTACGGGCGTCTTGCAATATCGCTGCATTGATACCGACACCTTGAATTCTACCAGCAACGGATCTCGATTCTCACTCGGCTGAAAGAGACACTGAAAGGATGTAGATTCCAGTCGGACGATGGCGTGGAGCAGGCTGTGCTTTTTTAACAGACGCAACAGCAGCCTCGATCGTGCTCGTCAATGAGACAATTTTCTCAACGCCCACGGAAAGTACTTTAAAATATCTTGAACCTACCCGAACTCACCGACTCCGAATGGAAACTTTTGATCATCTCTTAGCAAAGAACGGCGCTTCACGCGGGCTCACGGGATGCCCCTGTTCCGTTCCGTTACAATCGATCGCCCATAATTGCCGCTATCGTAGCATTAAGCGTCGGCGTTATCGAAATGCAATCTTACCTTAGGAGCTTAGGTGTCTCGCCGGCACCTGGTTTGAATATTTATAGCGGCATTACGAGATCGAGACAACTCGGCTCCCGCGAACGTCTTCCAGCTTTAATTATCTGGCTAAGTCGATTCATTATGCGTCTAGCATTTCTGTTATTAATTAAATAACGCCGCTGCGTGCAGTATCATTGAGACGGAGGATTCTCTCTGTTCATTGGACATTGCACTTCAAATAAAGACGTTCGTGGACGATGAAGAATTCTATATATTTCATCGTATATTTTTACATTTACTGCATGTATTAGGTGCACGGAAAGACCCGCTAAGGCAAAAGTAACTCGAATTAAAATGTTGCCGTATAAATAGCGGGGGCATCTACATTGTTTTGTGTTGCAACGTCTACTAACAAGTAAACCTACCCAAGTGGGGACACACCGATTTTTATGAGTGTCGAATATGTTGTTTTTCAGCTCAAAATAAGGGACACGTATATTTTTATTGAAATCATATCGGTCTCTGTGTGTGCATTATATAATTTCACCTGGTCGTTTGCGCCCTTTACGTTATTCATCGCGCGTGTTTTAAGACACAGACACGAGATAACAATGGAAATTATGCAATAATCATTGTTTATTCGACGGAAAAAATTCTATTGTGCAATTACCAGCAAACCGCCATGAGCATCATGGTTGGCGTGGTATCAAAGCATACTCGGAGATCCGCAGATGCATTACTGGATACTAGACCCGGATGAAATATCAAGGAACGTGAGTCGGTATCTCGTAGTGATATTTCAAAAGATCTTTGCTGTGCATTATTCCTTTGCTGTCTGCGCCGAATATCGCGTTCTCCCTCCGCCGAAAACTCAGCCCGAGCCATTAATATTGTCTGCGCTCTAACAATTGCGATAAGACGCGAAATAATTATTTACGAAATCGATCGCGGTCTTTAATCAAGACGAAAAATTCAGGTAACAAAGGATCTATTCCGGCGAGAACGAGATGTGTATATTACATCTCGCAAAATGCGAGACACGTGTAACTTAATTACACGTGATTAATTATATATAATTAAAAACTTGCTCAAATGAAATACGATATTTTGAAAGGGGAGAAAATCAGATTTCGTGTTTTTCTTGCTGTTAAATAACAGCCATGAAGCAGCGCCGTTCATCAAGAAGAAACGAGAGAATTAAACGTCTACGTTTTGTAGCTCTTTGATAGCGGAGTCCTCGTCAATGACTTGTTGTCCTAATGAGTTTAAAGCCCAGTGAAGTAAAATACGGCGTGGAGCGTGTTTCCGCGCTGACAAATGCCGTGAAAGGTTACTGAATGCAGAGAGGAACGTTGGAAGTCTTTTTAGAGAGGAAACTTCGAAGAAAGGAGGAAAAGAAGTCAAATGGCGCGGTGAGTGTTCGAAGCAAACCTGCAGCCGTCGAGAGGTCAAAGATGTGTCTCGACGAAACTTTGCCTACTATATCTTTCATCGTGTGACCTCGCGCGAGTCGGTCGGGAAAATTAATAGCCAGCTGGTTAAGTGCCATTATGCTAAATGCAGGGAGAGCTTTTTATTCCGGAATGTAAGGAAGCGACACATAAAGCACGGACAGTGATACAGACTTGAAACACTCATAGCTGAGTCCGTGCAATTGTTTCGATAAAGAGGAGGTTTCTTACTAACTACTTGTTATTAAGAGAAATGCACTGTTTTGATCCTTTTTCACAAAATTTGGGATAAATCGGTATTACGAGACCGCGAGAAAGCAAATTTCTTTCGGCATCGTGCTTTTCTCATTCTTGCTTGTCCGCCCCTCTGAAAGGGGAAATCTACGTTGCTAAGCATCATAAGGGAATGTGGTTAATGTAGGGTGAGAAACGGATACGGCAGGAAATTAGCAGGGTCACGAGAGACAATATTAATAGCTGTTTCAGACGACACTCTCAGGGTATCGTTTCTGCACAAAAACCTGGTTCTTATCCCGGCGTTGTTGTTTCGTAAGAATAAGGGGAGGATGTAAGTCCATTATATTAGAGTAGAGAATAATGTGGGAGGCTGCTTATCAGTTTTATTCCATTTTGATGAAAATTCCCTCCCCATCTTGTTTTTGCATACTAACGACATGCGATTTTTCGGAGGATCGATCGTTCTCGACTTGGTTCTGACTTTAACTATAATTTAACTCCTTTTATCCATTTATGAAAATATAGAAAAATTATAAGTTTTTTATCAAAGTGAGAATTGATTTTTTCTTATTAATTTAGATTTTATAATTCTCTTTTAAATAAAATTATTAATGAAGCGTTTAAATGTTCATTACAGAATTTTCCTAAAAGTTATTTGCGCGTAACAGTTAAAATTTGCTTGGTAGCATTAGCTAATAATCGTATAAGAAATTAAAGGCAAAATCAACTGAACAGTAAAAATCATCATTATTTGTGGAAAATTAATATTATTATTTAGGAAAATTAATAACAAACAAGTCAATGTGCCAAGTATAAAGATATTAATTTTCTTATCGGAATTTTATTTTTATTTTCAATTATCCAAGATCACTCTTGCCGCAGTCATCGAACGATACGTCACCCTCGTCTTTTATCTCAACAGTAATTTTTTTATTCTCCAAAGAAGAAATTCCGTTTGTCACAGAACAGAATGGTATTCGTCTAAGTATACACGATGACTCCTGAATATTTAAATGCCTTTGTCTTCTGCCAACGGCAATTTTTCCTTTCTCCCATTCCTACGGGCGACGAAATTATACGTCCATTAGCAACTGTCCCGATGGATGTCCAATTTCAAGCGGGATACAGACAAAAATGAAAATCGTTTGCCAACCGGCATTTCACGGTGACGGTCCGTTTAACGGGAATCACGTCTATATCTCGTTAATTAATGGTACATTGCATTAATAATTTCATAAACGCCTGTCAGTACCGTGTCCATTTTTAACTGTATGAAATTATGTGATAAAATTGAATATTCTGTCAGGACTCATTGAATTTATGGAAGCAAACCGTTCAGGCTTCCTGCGATTTCATCATTATGCGATAATATTGTACTTCGATGCATACTGTTAGAAAATTATTGTAGATTCACGCGTTTCGATAATGCGGGGAAAGTATAAGCTTTGGTAACGCGGTTATATACAAAATAATTATCTAAATATATTTCAGTTCAATTTTATTTTAAAGCTACGAAATTATTATATCAGTTTTCTACGGAAAACTTTAATAACATTATACACACACGTGTGCAGAAATGATCATAACGCGTTCGACTTTATGTCAAAAGCGGTCTACGAGTATGTACAGAGTTCGCTGTACAGCGCGAGCGATCTGGCGATATTAAATTTGATGGAATCTTCAGAAAACTTCTCGGCCGACTTTGTAGACTGTGCGCCTCAGACTTGAAAGACGCAGGCAATAACATGAATGATTTTTGCGCGGTACAATTTGCAAATGACATTCTCCAATAGAGCACCGTCGGCGGGGAATTTACATGCGTCTATAAAACTCCGAAGTCCCGAAGGAAATCGGCGACAAAGTACCACCGTCAACTTCGCGGGGACGGGGAGATGCGAGTCCACCAAAAACTTGCGAAAAACTAGGGGAGACTTAACTGTTTCAGTCGAGGCGAACAAATGCCATCGCGAAAATTCGCATTCTCGTGAATCGACGACGCAACTTTCGTCGTTCTTGTCAAGAACGGGGCGCTATTTAGTTCTCTCGCACCGTGAGCGGGAAAGAAGCCACGAAATGTGTCCATATCTCGTATTATTTCAACGAGGACAGATATATACGTGCCAGCTTGCTAATACTACTCTGGGAAAAAAAAAGACAGTTATAACCCATTTTGGGACCCACCATTAGTAATCGAATTATTTGGATTGTTCGTAACTCTACTCTGGGAAAAATTTTGACCGTTTTTTGATGTAGTTAAGCAACTTAACATTTCGGTTATTACCACTTATCTCTATGAAAATTATCTTTGCGTTACTGAATATCGACAGAACTAATTGAGAGAATTGATTAGTATTACTCTAATATCTTGAATATGGATAGAACGGCTAATTGTGATTTTTAGTTACGCGAGATAAAATTCGTAAAAGTTAGAGTTACGAACAATCTAAATAATTCGATTACTAATTGTGGGCCCCAAAATGGATTGTAACTGACTTTTTTTCCCAGAGTAGTGGTTCTTTCGAGAAGAACAATTCACTAATTTTTATCGAATGAAAATTCTGTCGGATACCTTTAAAAGGAACAGAGGAAAGATATGATGAGATAGGCTCCTAAATAGCGGATTTTCAACATCCAATTTTACAAATCTTTTCTCGCAACGATCTAATAATTCTCAACTAATAATAATTCTTCAATGTCGCCAGCGATAATTAACAACGTCAGTATTTTCTTGACTACACCTGGCATTTGTAATAATACAGAAAGTATATGCCTCGGTGGTCGAATTGGTGAGACGCCCCCGCCTAGAAGTGTAGGGAGGTCCAGATTTATACCCTGGCTGAGGTAATACTTTTTCGCGATAAATTTTCTGTATTATTACAAATGCCAGGTATAGTCAAGAAAATACTGGCGTTGCTAATATATTTCCATTAGACAGATTTCACTCCAAGGGCGATCGATTCATGGTGGAACCAACAGATGATGCCTATTAATTTAGCGGAAACCCCGCCATCTCATATCAGGAGCATCTCTGATAATACTCTTCTCTAATTGTATTGCGTCACGTTTCGCTTTTTTTTCCATACGTGTATTTATTGGAACTTTTTGCATTCGCATTGCGGAATATGCATTCGAAGTGGCGTGATCCCGCGCAATCGTACGCGCGTATGTATCAATATTACGAGCGCAAATCCCCGCCATAATGCTTGGCAAGCCACTTAAAAATTGCTTATCATATGGCGCCAGGCGTATCGCGGCCTCCTCTTTGTCGTAGCGAGTTTTCCGATGGCACTTTGCATGCATTAAGATACATGCAAGCGCAATACGTATCCCCTCTAAGTCACTCTAAACCGCTGGCTAGAGCGGCTACTGTGCGTATTTTGGAACGGCGTGAAAAGGCTCGCGTATAAAGGCACTACAGCTATATTATATACCGCTATTGTGAATTTATGTAAATTTTACATTGAGACGAAATATCGCGCGCACGATATGAGTCACGCTTTTCTTCGCGGATATCACTTGTTCTGCAATTTCCGGAAGACAAATAAGCATTACAATGCCGTTGAATAAAATTTTAGTTATTCTAGGGATCCGTTCGTGCAGCTCACTATCAGCGCTATTTAGCGCTGGAAGCGTCATTCTATCCTTGTCGATCAGCATGTGTCAAAGAAAGACGGATGACGATTTCAGTGTTAATAGCGCGCTCCGCGAACGTACCCTAGATAACGAATTTTATTATGATTTTTGATTATAATAATCAACAGTAAATTTTTTAAATTTTTTGCAACATGCAATTCTCAAAGAGTCTTCGTCCTAATTTGCATAAAGTAGAATATTTCCGCTCTAGCCTGAACGTATAAAAGATAATCGCACGGAAAAGAATCGATTCGCGGGCGAGCGGAGCGACGAAGCCAAGCGCAGTGGTAGAGCGGCAGTTGGGGTCGGCCGGCGAACAGTAGAAGCGCTCGGGATTAAATCAGCCGCTCAGTAGTTACGGACGTCAACGGACCGACGTGATAGCCGTATCTCAACGTAATATCGTAAATTCATTAATATCGTTCTATTGCGCTATTGTCCGACTTGCCGTAATCAACAGTCACGTACAAAGAGATCGAACGAACGATTTTATCTGCAGGAAACTCTTTCAGCTCCTGCACCTGACGATATTGCAAACGCGTCCAACAAATTCCGCAAAACACTTTGACACTTTTCAAAACTGTAAACAAGCCTTGGTTTATTCAACGAGAATAAAGGCTTATTGTCGCCGGTGAATAATTAAACAGTGTAGAAAATTAATAATCGACACAACGGGCAAATTCGAATTAGAGAAACTTAGTGCGAAAAACATCACCTCAGCCGGGGTTTGAATCTGGACCTCTGTACACCCTAGGCGGGCGTCTCAGCAATTCGACCATCGAGGTACAGTACCCTCCATAATTTAATGAAGATTTAAATTAAATTTTAGATTTCTCAAGGTAACACCATCTTTTGCTTTAATGACTGCCTTGCATACTTGCGGCATGCAATAGATTAACTTTTGCAAACATTCAGTCGGGATACGTTTCCATTCTCGCTGGAGAATCTCCCAGAGACGCACTTAACTCGTAATTCGCTCTTTGCGAATCCTCCTGTCTACTTCGTTATTTAAACGACTTATGATACATTTATACCAAACATGTACACAGATCGCTGCTGTGCTACTATTTATCTGTAAAATATAGGGTTTCCAAACTTATGGAGGGTACTGTATGTGGTAATATTTGTCTCAATAAACAGTCTAATGACGACATTTTCGCGTTTGTTTTTTCGATTTCGAACCGCGCGTCGATTCGGATTGTCGGATGAAAGCTGGATATCGACATGTAGTGCGGCACAACTACCTTCGAATTGGCTTTACGGAATTAAAAAAAAACCTTCATGTACTTAAAGTATGTGCAAAGATACATTGCAGGTTGGTCAGTTTAAGACTAAAAACGAATAAAAAGTATAAAATATTTGGTGCGGCACGTAAAGCTGCCCCGTGAAAAATAATTCATCGAAACGATGTCGAGTCGACATCGTTTCGACATCGATCGACGAGTGGTTTCTCGCTGGGTGTCAGCTCAAAGAAACGTTCGCTTGTACAGAAATTATATAACCTATTTACCTATGCGATTTTACACTTGATATTAATAAGTTTGGTTTATTTAGACATACACGGCGAGCATGAACAGCCCTATTTCTCGCAGCGGATCGTATTATCGACGTGATAAACCTGGCTGGTTAGCGCCGTCAATTATAGCCGCCTTTCTTCGCGTCAGAATCGCAATTTCACAGTTCGGCGCGTCCCTTTTAAGGAAAATTGCTCGCGTCTTGTCGCCTGTAAAGAAAACACGGGGCGAGCGAGGGGCGGGCCGAAGGAAGCAAGAAGGATAAGGTGGTTAACGACTTGCTGCTATTACGGCAACGATATTATCTATATATAAACACAGCAAACCTCCAAGTGCCCGGCTGTTGTTAGCTGAAGCGCCGTCGGGCGTTGCAGCACTTTATCATTCTGTTTCCACGAGGGGACGATGCGTTAATGTATCACTTAATATATCGCCGGAATACCTGGCAGCGGGCGTTATCGCTCTCGGGGCTCCCCGATATCGCGACGTCTCGCGATCACTCGTGACGCGCGACATCATCGTCCGCCGCGATCGCTCCCGGTGCGCTGCAGAATCCGCGCGCTATAATCACTCCCGGGGGGGCCGTACGCCGTACTTCTCGCGACGCGAGATAACGCTCGAGCTCGCCGGACGAGATCGATGCAAGTCGTAAAATCGGTTCCGTGTTACACGTACGTGCGATTCGGCGAACGAGATTCGGGCGTACCGCCCGACGCAAGAGAGCGAGGAGGCTCAAAAACGAGAGACGCGATGACGGATCGCGCTGAACGCCGTCGTTTAGCCGGGCATTCATCGTCGAGCGCACTTCTCTCCCTGCTTTATGGCGTGTCACACGCGAAAACGAGATAAACGATCCCGCGGCGGAGGGGAGGGGAGGGGGCGACGCTCGTGCGTTGCCGACGCGGTCGCATTATCGTACGTTGCGGTGGGAAAAAAAAAAACGAGAGAGAAAAAGAAGAAAGCGCGACGAAGCGCGCGAAAAAGGATCGACTGGCTCGTGCCAGATTGATATCGCCGCAGCATTCGCGTTTCCACCGTGCCGTCCGAACGGGTTCGATTGCTTCGTCTCGCTAGCCATCGGGTCGCCGATTGATTTTATTTACCCGCCTTTTTTTTTCGCCAGTTAGTTATTCGCGTCGTTAACGCTGCGCGTGCCCGTTCGCGGGCGATATCTCCGTTGATGGCTGATGGACGGTGCGGCTGATGGGGAATATGGATAGAATACGATGCGCGCATTCGCGATTTACGAGATATAAAAGCGCGACGCGCGACGCGTCTCGGTGCTTTCGTTCTTGCAAAGTTGTCACCGGGAGACGCGAGAGAAACGTTGGGGTTTTCTAAGGAGCTGACGGCTTTCCAAGTCGTCCTTAATTCAACAGAGTGAAATCAACGGTTTGATATGAATTTTATGGAAACTATAAAAATATATGAATATATTTAAAACTATGTATTTATAAAATAATAATAATGCCCGCGAGGAAGGATTTCAGGATTCGACTATGTACATACTTTGTGTCCCAAAATTCGCGAATCGTAATACCACAGCGAGAAAGTTGTCGAAAAAATAAATGGAAAGAGTATTCGCCATTTCTCGTTCCGAGTAGTATTTTTTTTTCTAAATAAAACGGTCCAGAACTAAATTTTTTATCTCAAAAAATACTGCCGGGAACGAGAAACGACAAGTACGTTCTTAATGTATTTTTTCGACTACTTTCTTGCCGGTGTTTTTTGGCTCGCGAACTTCGGGATACCCTGTATAACTGCTTTCTCTCCCTTTCACCCCCTCCAGCCTTTCTCTCTTTTTTTTTCCTGTAAGCTTACATTTTTATTATTAGAGACACATTATGTGCTGCTTGCGGCAAAATGTCAGGGAAAATCAGAGTCTGCTGCGACAAGCTACACAGCCTTAGCCATCTCCCCCCCTCTTTCCCTCTACCTCTAACTCTACCTCTGACTCTACCTCTACCTCTACCTCTGACTCTGCCGTTGCCATAGACATAGTAAATATAGACTGAGCGTCCTATTGAATAAGTTGAAGCTTGTGAAGAGAGAGAGAGAGAGGGAGAGATTTTCTTTCTTTGTCTTACATCATCGTAAAAGAAAAGAATCGTGCCTGCACAGTACTACACAGGCGTGAGTCTTCCTTCTCACGATGGTGAAACAGAGAAAGAAAGTCTTCTTAAATCTTCTCTCTCTCTCTTCACAAGCTTCAACTTATATTTACTATATCTATGGCCGTTCCCTCTGACTCTACCTCTGCCTCTGACCCTACCTCGCAAACTCCTGTCGTCTAGCTGTCTGCCAGGCTGTCTTAAACTCCTATTACGTCTTTCACGCCGGATAATTCTATTCTCGATTTCTGCTCCTCTCCATCCCGAATTATTACCTAACTCGAGACACGGCGTTTCATTAGTCTCCGATCGTTACTCCCTACCTTCGAGAATCGGTGCTTTTAATCGCTAGACATTCCTCGGAAATGGAGCGTCTCATACGGAACTACGTGAAACGGATGATATAATTTTAAACGAGTAATTGCACGTTAAAAGGGAGAAAAATATTTTCTCACCGACCTACGTGGTCCGCGAGTAAAAAATGCATATCTCTGCGCGCCCCGAGAACTCACTAATAGTGCCATGGAATCGAGGGCAAATGAAATTCCGTCGCCGTTGTTCTTTCATTATTCCACGCGCGCGTATCCCGCTCGCATGCATTGACGCAAAATCCGATCGTTTACGCGATAATTTTGGATCGCCACTGCCACCGTAACCCGCCGTTTACGTCGCGTCGCCGTGACGGCGACGATACTAATAACAACAGCGATGATAAACCACCTTTATCGCTTTGGCATACCCGCGAAAGGAAGTGCGGCGTTTGTGGCTGGTGGTATCATCATTCTCCCGAAGTGTCATAACGCGCGTAACTGAATATAATTTATTATTTGGGAGTTATGCCGCGTAATCCCCGGCGGTAACCCGGGCGAAAGAACGCAATAACCGTGGTAATACAACGCAACGACGTTGCGCCGTTATTGCCGTCGCGTCATTAGGCGACCGATGATTTTCTGACGAATAGTTTCGGAAAGTAGGTCGAGTCTCGTGCCACGGATGCGTCTGTTCGCTTTGATGCCGATTAACAAGGCATCGAAACACAATGTCGTCGCAAATGTCGTCAAGGATGAGAATTCGATATAGGATTATGCAAGATGGATTAATTGCGGGCGCGCCCGGAGCGAATAGTAATCCCCGAAATATAAAATGAATCCTTGCCACCTGGATAACGGGAAACGTTTTGTATCCAAAATTGATTACAACAGTTTGTACGCCAATAAATATGCAAATGTACGACATATATATATTTATAGATGTACAAAGGTTTATAGGTCGAAAGATTAAATATTTCGCTGTATAAATTTGATTTGTTATTCCGGACATTGTGTATATTGCCCGAGAATGAATAATTAAACCTATAACTTCGCCCTTATCGATACGCACGTATCGACAGCGCATTTAAAGAGAGCAAACTGGCTGATGATGCGGGGGGTCACTCGAAACGCTGAGTAAGCACCGAATAATGAATAATGAAAATACCATAAATAATACGAATTTAATTATGTGACGGAAAAAGGGGGACTTTACCGTTTATCTCGCTAAACAGCGACGATAGCGGCAAGAAAGTCGTCCGATGCGTGACAGCTCGGATCGATGAAGCCGATAAATTCGTGCCAGCGGAGCGAGCACTCAGCTCGTTATCCAAGACACAAATGCGCCGCTACTTATCGCCTTATCCCATAAGTAAATTTCCAACGGCGGCACTCGCACTTACCCCCGGTGCGAAGTAGCTCGCACTCTTGTCGCGTGTCGTTAGCCTCGTCCATTATTCGGTTACTCCGCACTTTCGGGATAAGTGAAACTCGCCGGAGTTACGCGGATAACTTGAGAGACATCCGCATCGTCGATTCACTGCCGCCGACGGGGAACAACGGCGAGTGACTTCGACGTTACGGAAACCTGGTACGAAGAAAGTTTCGCGCTTGCGACGAAGACTTTTCGAGAAAAGTGCGTTGAAAATTTAGCAACGCTCAAGTATCAATCGTTTAAGATTGACTGTGATATTTCACACACGGTTTTTGTTTTAATTCAGTTTTATAATTGATTGGACGCGGGCTTAAGTTCCTTTCCTTTTCCTATCTCTTCTGAGAAAAATATAATATAACGCTGACCCGTTCCTTTAAAGCGTAATTTCACACACACACACACACACACACACACACAGCTTCAATTTAAAAAATAATTTTTAATAAAAACCAAATACTTCAAAATTGCCAAAATCTAGAAGGTCGCCAACGTTATCGTAAGACGTGTTTTTTTTTCCCGAAGTACGCTGCTTAATCTTCATTCCTGTGAGTTTGTACATCTAAAATTCGCAAGAAGTTGATATATGAGTAATCGATTATGTAATCTCGATTCATTATACATTCATTATATCTGCTTCTCTCATCTGGCGATTTTCTCTTAAACGAAAATTCAGCGCGAACTGCGGTGCAGAGTGCTTTCGAGAAATTCGATTCCCATTCCCATTGAATTTCTTCGTTTCGTCAAACGGCGCCTCGCGTTGGCGTTACGTCGGCACTCGTTCGCGAGGTGAGCGGCGCGATAAGCAGGAAAACAATTCTCGTTCCCCTCCGCACACCGGATGCTCCGACGAACTTTTCCAGCTACATCCTCTCCGTTCCCTGACGGGCCACCGATGCGATTGCCGACTCTCAATTTCCGGTTTCAAGTAGCGGCCGTCGACGCGAGGCGAGGCGGGCGCGATCGCTTTTCAAGTGCCAGAGAAGCACTTAAAGCTGCGACTTGAAACCGGTAGGAAGCGATAAGGAATAGTGATAGGCAACGTCCCGGGGCTCTCGGGTATCGATACTCGCATCTTTACTCGAGGCTCGAGGACAGCTTCTTTCCGGCGAGAAGCATGGATAGTTAAGAGCCGACTATTTACACTCGATACACTGCAATCGTATTTTGTCGACATTCGATCTTGTTTTCATACCAATTATAACACTGACAATGCTAATAAGTGATTAACGCTCGGATTGTTTTTCTTCTCTCTCTCTCTCTCTCTCTCTCTCTCTCTCTCTCTCTCTCTCTATACCTTAACCTTTCTTAAAAGACTTAAAATATATAGCGCCTCTGCTGTATATTTTAGACCAAAAAATTACAAAAGTTACAAAAGTTATTATGAATTATTTTCTCTCCTTTCTCCGGATGGATTATTATAAATTAAATCCATAACTTGTAAAGCGCGTTTTTTACAAAGATGTTTCGAAGCGAATAATATTAAAGAGGTTTTTCATGTATTCCTGCTCTTTAAATCTTTCAAACACATAGGATCGTTAGCGAACGGAGGAAATCGATCGATGGCCTTCATTTTTGAAGTCGGAAATCACGACAGTTGTTTCTCTCGTTGTCGCTGTAATGCGCAATTTGCTTCGGGAAGTTGCAATCTGTGCTTGATAAAGCTTGAAGATAGAAAAACGCAATAAATCGGTATCGCGTAGTCAATCCAGTTGTGTTTCGCCACCGGGTGCATTTATCTCCGCGCAATCGTGTAGAAAAAAAGCTACAAAATGACTCTTGCGAAGTACTTCGCAAAATTTTCCTCTAAAGACCGACATTTCGTTTAACGCTTGCTTCTGTCGTTTAGCATTTTTTCGCTGCTCCCTCTCTCTCTCTCTCTCTCTCGTCTTTTTTTCTACTTTGCTTGCATCTCCAGATTAAATATTCACGAGAGGAGTAATGGAGGAGATTCTTCCAACGTAGAGACGAACTTATTCCGTAAATTTCACTTGGTGAGCCATAAAAGTGTTACCGAACAAATTATAATTCGAAGAAAACTCTGGTTAAAGAAACATATTGGCCAAGAATTAGAAAAAAAATCGATCGTAATGTGCAAGCCATATCGTTTTGTCCATTTATCGTCATCGGTAACTCGATAGTTCGACGCCATCAAAATTACTCGAGGCCGTCACGATTCTTACGCGTGTCGAAAAGAGTATGAATATAATTGTTTGCAAATAAAATAAGACTCTCTCCGTTAATATGTCGCGTTTAATTATGCATCCCGGCGGTAGTTCCGGTTGAGGGCAAGAAATCGTCAGACGAGGTGCTTAGGAGTAAATCCGTCCCTCGGGAATAATACATGCATTTCTTACGAAAGACTAGTTCATCAGGCTGTGTTAAGGGCTAAATTAATTCTATGCGCTGACTACGGGTCTTCCCCGACGAGAGCAATTCGCCGCGTCCCGCGGGGGCGGAATTCGCGCGGTGAGAATCGATCGACGATCCGCGTGTCCACTCACGCGAGTCCGCCCGCGACGCAGCGGGACGGATGTGCGAAATGATTTCTGCTCACACCCGTTCAGAAGCTGCCGCAATTAAACGCTCACGACTAAATGCAGTTTCGTGATTTTAACATTTATCACCGCGGCTCTCAACTCCAGTTAATCCTGTTCTCACGCCCTTCGACCGATGTATAAACTCCGCTCATTATTTTGCTACACTCTCACGTTAAAAACCATATGTAATTATGAGGGACATAACAATCCACCAAATAAATCTTCCTCTTTCTCGTGTTAGGCTTAAAATCGTGTTCCATCCAGTTCGTTCTGTACTTTGAGCATTCACTTCATCTTCGGTAAGCTGCTACCTTGCCGAAGAAAACCTCCAATCTGGAGGGACGTACCCCTAAAAGGATATGTGTGGCAGGATACTCTCGGCGGTTACCGCTTCCCTACGGAAAATTCCGAAAAAAACCAGCGGCGTTCGTGGATTTGAATTCGGTTCTTTTCGTTCATTTATTTACTAAGCAGCGCACATTTCTCTGCGCCACACTCGCCACTACCAAATAAATAATACCTCGAAATTAGGAGTTTTATTTTGAGGAGGTACATTATCTACGCGATCACGAGTGTGGGCTTATGCAACACGGGATGAGATAACAAATGTTTTCACGAATTGGCAGTTCTAGGCGCAAAAGGTGCCAAAAGTGCAGAACCACTCCAGCATCCCCTCAAGAGTGTACGTACAAATCTTATTTCCACCGTAAAGTTAGATATTGACCCTTTTCGCTGGTTTTTATGTCGAAAATATTCCGTCCCCAATACGCCTGTAACCGTATCGCGATATCGGCGATACGAAGATCGTCGTTATTTCGAAGTCGTCTCGCGCGGCTTCGTGAATTTCTTCGCAGTGTTCTCCGAGCGACTTCATTACGGATTTATTGTTCGTTGAATCTGGTCTCTCTTTACAAGAATTCGCACCGGATTTCCCGTGGCGCTAAAAAAATTTTTGAGAAAATAAGCGAACACGTTCGCTCCCCCGGATGATCGTCACAAAGCGAAGCTCTAACTGGCGAGTACTTTTGTACTCCGTGTACCAACAACACGTCTGACGTAATAAAGCGGGGAACACCGACCGGTTTTGCGGACGCGAGTTCAGGGAGGCGAGCGAGAAATAAAGGAGTGCCATGGAAGCTCTGAAAAGAGGCGCATCGGACAATCAACGTTTTCATTCTCACGCTACTTTGGCGGTCGCGCCAGGAACTTTGAATAGCGAGCATCGTCAATGCGAAATTCTTGATCCGCAAAGGGGGTTTAATAACTGCGAAAGGAAGGCGGACAAATATATGAGAGAGCGAGAGGGAGAGAAAGGACGAGGAGGACGGGGTTGAAGGGTTTAATATGTACGA
>NW_011967200.1:539353-545053 GCF_000949405.1 Vollenhovia emeryi
GCTACATGACGTGCACTCCGCTTCGAGGGACCTGCCGTTTGACCAATCAGGACCTGCTGAAGGATCGCAGCCGCGTACTTGTCGTTCCTGATCGTCCTACAACCCCGCCTCGCGTACGAGCGCTCCGCTCGCAGAAATCAGAATGTTCCGTATCGGAATTTTCGAAATCCGACCCGTCGGCGGCTGCGCGAGATGAACCGCACCGCGCGATACATTTCGCGCGTTTACGGCGCAACATGAAATCGTACTACCGTCCGTTTCCGCCCTCGTTACGGGCCGCGCGCGGACGCGTCATATTTCATCCCTCGTCGAGAAAAAAAATTTCGAATTGTGCGCCGCGTCCTCTTTTATCCCCCGCTTTCTCGCGCGTGGCCACGGGGCACGCCGGGGAATTGCGCAAAACAATATTGACAGATGAAACGTTCGCCCTCGATTCTCACTCGATAACTGGCGCGGATTTATTGGCCGTGTGCGCGTGGACGGCGCGTATCGTTCGCGCCGCGGATAAAATATTCGCCGTTCCGGCGGCTCGTCGTGCGAAGGGGTGAAAAAAAGCCGCAAATTGCACCACGGGCATTCATCATCGCGCCCCGTGCATCCTCCCGCCGTTACATATTACCGGCGCTCGACGGCGGCACTCGACCTGGCCGTTTTGCGGTCGATCTAACGATTTCTCTCGTTTGTTTCAGAAATACGTCAGCGAAGGGTCGACGGTGCGGGACTGCGTGCCGCACTGCGTGGAGAAAGGTGAGTGCGACATTGTGTGTCGTAAAAAAACAAAAAACAAAAAAGTAAACGGGCACGATCTATTCTCGCGGGGCCGTTCGCGCGTTCCTCGCGCGGTATCTGCGACACTAAATCCTCGCGGGTCCGCTCGTAAATTCCTCGGCGCCGCTCTCGGTCGCCCGATGGCCGGCGGTGTTCCGTGGCCAGCCGGTCCCATCGACGAAATTTACAGTGGATAAGAGCGGCGAGTCCTAAAAAATTTGTGAAACCGCGTGTTATCGGCTGCTTCGGCCCGATGTTTGTTATCCGAAAGGCGGTGGAGTAAACGCCGCAACCGCTGGACGGCGACATCCGGAACGTGGCGCCGGATGGGAGCCACGTAGGACCATCCCTCCTATCTCTCTCTATCTCTCTCTCTCGCCTCTTTTTCGGACGAAAATCGAGCGAGCCGCGTCATCGATTTCGGATTTCGTCGTGGCGTGCGGCCCGCATCGCATCGCGCGCTCTTTTTCCTATCCGCCGCTCGGGAGAGGATACGAGAGGACCTGTCAAGAGAGAGAGAGAGAGAGAGGAGAGGATAGAGAACGGAGTCGCGCGCGCTTTAAAGGTCCCACGGACGAGCGGGCGAGTGGCCGTGTTATCGGGCCGCGTCGTTTTATTGTTCCGCTGCGGATGAAGGCCTCATACTTTTCCTTTCCTCGCTCGCCGTACTTCTCCACCACCCTCGTCCTTCGACAGCGCCTCCCCGTATCTCCTTTCCCTACTACCCCCCCCCCTCCCCGCTAACCCCTTTTTGCCATATCGCGAAACGGTTGCGCCGCGATTAATCTTTGTCCGACGGCACGCTTCGCCGTTTTTCTACAACCCCTTCTTTTCATTTGTCGATATTAAACCTAGCTGAGAAAATTCCAAGTCCATGATTCTCTTAGGGATTATGGTTCTTCCTCAAGATTTATCGTTTGTTGTATGATATGTTGCGGAAATACGTTATTAACAGCTTGCGCTAGAATTCTTCGTCTTCGAGTTAAGCCGGGCAGGATCATCTGTCTTTTCGCGACTGTAATCGCAATTTGTGTAACGTAAATCCCGAGGTGAAAAGTCCCGCCGATGAGATTTGGGAACGTCGGGGACGTTGTCGTTGATGAGATCAAAATTGCCGAGTAACAAACTGGCTGTTTCAGAGGCCTGGAGCACGAGGACGTACTGCTGCCAGCAGGACGGCTGCAATTCCGGCCCGTCGTTGACAGCGTCGAGCAGCACGTACTTGGTCCTAGCGATCTCGCTGGCGGTCCTTATGGTGTGCCGAAGCCTTCGTGGCTAATACGTGCCGTACGGCAAGACGAGGGACCCGCGCTGCGGGCGTCACGCGGGACCGCATCCTCCACGAAACTTCAATCACAAAAAACTTGCACTTGGGGAGGGAGGTGGGTGGGGAACGTTGCATCTTGCACCTTAGACGTCTGCGCCCAACGACCGGGGCTCTCTACGTGCGGATATCACGGAGACGTCGATAGTCGTCCTTTGGTCCTTCAATCCTTTCGTCGGGAAGCCGAAACCTCACTTTTATCGTTTATAATCGAACATATCATCTCTCGCGACGATTGACGCGCGCTTTCTGCTTTCTGATGTCGGTTGCCGCGTTTAACCGAGATGAAATTGAAATTCGGGATAATCGGCGAATATGCTCCTTGGAAGAACGTTCTATTAATCTTATCACATTGACCGCGCGATAATCATTAGCTGATATAAATTTTAATTTTTAGAGAAACGAGAAAGCCTATTAGGCCCAAGCGATGTGTAGACCGTTTTTTTCCACCTCTGTACCGTGCGCCGGTTTCTTTTCGGACATGACACAGTTTCGCTTAGATGGGATCGCTTTAATTTTTACTTTTTGGTTTGCATCCGGCGCCGCTTAATTTAGAACCGGTCCTGAACACTTGTCAAGTAAATTTTATTTGTTCAAGGAGACGTGAAAAAATTTATAGGCAACGTACCCTAATAAACGTTACGTCACGACTGTTCCCAAGTTGCTCTCCGATTAAATGTCGCGTCTAACTGATTCCTACCCGTCGCCTTCCATCTCGCGCGACGGTACCCACGTCGTACAATCACGGCCGACTCAATTCAACGAGCGCTGAATGCACTTGCTAAACTCGACCGAGTTAAGTGACGCGGAGAAATCGGCTCGTTAAATCCGATGCGTTATCGCGCCAACTACCCCCCTTCGCTCGCTCTATTAAATTCGCACGCTTCCGCATACTTTTACGGATCGGCTACCAGCGACGGGAAAGTTTCCTCGATCGAATTTGATTGAAACTCTTCGCTTAGCGAGTCTCGAATTGGGATCTCGGCTGCGGCGGTTTGAGGCGACATTTCGCGCAAAATCATTTGTTATCACTGGCGAACTCGTTACGACATTTTCTTTTTTTACTATCCAGATGGCAACAAGGGGAGATCGTGCGCGGAAGTCTTCCAAAAATATCTGGCTTAATGCCCGGGAACTCGGGAGATACGTGTGTTCCGCACGCGATTTCCCGACAATGAAATAATCGGGACTGTAGCGGCGATATTTAACACTCGCGCAACACGCGACTCGAGGACGACAAAAGAGCCTGAAAATAGTCGCCACCATCATCATAGCACCGCTTTTATCCGCTTTCACGGTAGCTTTCACGGCGCGATCCGACTTTGCAGACGCACGTTTGCGCGAGACTTCCCTCGCATGATCAGCCTTTTTGCCGCTGCTTTACCAGACTGCGCTTTCGTTTCGTTTTCGTTTTTTTTACGGCAAAGTAGATTTTCCGTAGTTATCACGAACTAATCGGTCTGCAATCCGCAGAGCTGCGTTAAAAAAAGAAACGCTCTTATCGCGCGCGACTTACTTTTGAGAACTTCACGATTTTTAGTTAAAAGAATACTAAGAAAAAAGTAAGATTTAAAAAATATCTTCCCCGTGAAAAGGTCCGCCCTCCGATGGGAAAAGAAATCCGAACACATGAAAGGCGAGACGCCCTTGTACAATATATCGTTCTCCGCATCGCGATTTTTTTCTCCACCGAGCCCTCTCGCCGGTCATCTCTCCGTCGAAGGACGGCTCTGTCAGCCTCCGATGGCGAATTGAATTTATTCAAAAAGTTTCGGCGTCCCATTTTTCGTCGGGCGTTTTATCGACGCTTCTTCCGTCGCTTCTTCCGTCCACCCGCCGTTGCCCCGACCTCGCACATGCGAGTTTAATAACATCGGGACGACCGGAGGGCCGGCGGGCCGAAAAAACGACGAGCGAAGAGTGCAGGAGCCGATATAGGTATCAATATTTCGTACGAACGTCGCGCGCGATGTGTCCGAGCCTCGTGAATATTTCGGCGTGTCACGCGCGTTTCATTACATCGCGCCTTTCCAAGCCGCGCCGCGCGAGAACGCCCGCCCCGCAATTGTTGTATTGACCCATTAAAGCGCGGCTCTCTGAGATTTTACATAAAATTGCCGACGGAAATACAGTCGGTCCAACAAAAGGTTTGAGGACGTTGAAATGCCTGAAACACTTCCAACTAGCGAAAGTTAATCCCGTAAAATAAACGATTAATATTTGTACTAAAAAATCTCTAACTTCATATCTGATTCGTAGCACAGTGTTATTCATTAATGCCTGGACCTCGGTTTTGCTAGGATTCACATTTTCATAATCTTTATTCTCATCTGCACATCGATGAGTTCAGACTGTAGTTCACATATAGCGGATTCGGTTGCTTGCGCTAGCGCGCACTGAGTGCACACTAAGGCTCGTTTATAGTCAGTTCTTATATTTAACTTTGTCTTAAATACATGCTCAGAGTATTTAATCAAAAAATGATCCATGTAAACGTTGCACGGACCATTTTTCTGGATAAGAAATATTGCAAGAGGTATTTAAGATGATCTTTAAATATAAGAATTGACCGGAAACAAGGCTCAGTGTGCACTCAGTGCGCACTAGTGCAACCAACCGGATTCGCTGATAGATACAGCCTGAAACTTAATGATTAATACAGATGAGAAAAGTGATGATAAAAATGCAGGTCCAGGCATTAATGAATAAGACTGTACATTAAAAAAAAGTCGAAGGTTTGAAGAATGAAGCTGAAAGCAGTGTAGCGAGAAAAGCCGAGACAACTAAAGTTGCCGGTGCGCTTTAATGAGTTATTGATGCCCGAAGGTGTCAGAACGCCAATGTCGTTCGGGAACGTTGCTTTTTCATGGACATCTTTTTAAAACAGTTAAACTCTCGTGATCCTTTTTTGACGCCGTATTATCGATTGTATTGCGATCGTATCAATATGAAGCCCCGCGTTTTCTATTATGAAGAAAAATTCGCCACGATGATAAAAAAAGAAATTGACCTTTCGCGATCCCAGTTTTTGCCCTTTGTTCCTGCAAAGCCGATTATCGCTTGAATGATGAACTTTATTACATCAGAAAGGGGGAGAGCACGCGATAAGAAATTCAAACACCGTCCACGCGGATGTTTTGCCATTTCCTGCACATAAACGGTATTTTACAGAAGGCACAAGGAAGAGGCTCCGCGGATCTGGGGACATAAAGAATAAACTATCGGCAGTGATAAATTAGAAATTGGATTGCCTATCATAGAAAACGCATTAAAACGCTCCTCCGATAAGACGAACATTTGTCAGACGTTAATTCCTTTTCCTTGTACATTCTGGGACGTTTGTGACATTTTAAAAGAGTTAGATGATTTTTTGCACACCTAACGAGTATCAAACACATCTCTTCACAAGCCATTCGTGAGTCAGTTTTGTCTATTGTCTTTCAAACAGACACGATGGTGTATTGCGTACACGATTGAAATATCCCTAATCAAAATTTCAACCCGATTGAGTCAATTTTCACAAAGGGACGCGGTCCTGACACCCTGTTTCTTTGGGACGACTTGAGACGGACGTTTAACCGCTTATCGATTCGCAATGCGAGAGAGAG
>NW_011967200.1:546627-637551 GCF_000949405.1 Vollenhovia emeryi
AGAGGGAGGGGGGGGGGAGAAAATCGACAGCTCGTGCGGGAGGAAAGCGACGTGGCGACGTTCCTCGCGCGAAAACCGGTATCGATACATTGGACCATAATCGTTGTCAACGACATCGTTATCAAAGACCGAGCGCTTGCGGGAGCTGATGCAGCAACGGAACCGGCGGCAGCGACGACGCGAGCACAAAAATGCTACTTCTGCCGCTCGGCGGACACTTCCTAGCCGTAAGACACACACGGAGAGAAAGAGAGAAGGAAAAGAAAAGAAGAGGATTGAACAAATAAATAACGTGAATAACCTACATACAGATAACGTTTAACAGAGGAACAGTGAGGCTAACAATAATGATGTTATTATTACTATTACTATTATTATTATTATTATTACTACTACTATTGCTACTAATTATCATTACTATTATGAACTACTGTGCATCACACCGACTATACATATAGTAGTTACGACCGATTAGGCGAGTGCGAGCAAGCGGAGTTGTCGATTATTATGTAACCGCTTTAAGTAGCCTTATAAATTGTAATTAAAGCGCGGATAATCTACGTCACCGAGTGGCGCGAAGGGACACGACGCCACATCGTATCCCGACTTTCGCATTGGCGAGAGCCCGTTATTTAATTAATCCACCGTCAGAGAGTCACTTCGTAACCGAGCATCGAATCGTCCTGTCCCACTCGATTCGTGTCCTCCCATTGAAATTGACGACGCGCTCCAAGTTTCATTTACGAGGCTCAGTCCTTCCGTTTTTCGGAAAACGAAGAAGGGAACCTCGTTCTGTTCCTCTTGCGTCACTCGGTACCTACATCAACATTATGGATCACGAGCAGGTAGGCAAGAAACTAAAGGAAAAAAAGAAAAAAGAAACTTCCTAAAAAGTAGCGAGATTCATCTTAGCGGATAAGCAGCGAGGGCGATCACGAGTAGCGTATAATCTGTTGTCTGTTCGCAGGAGAAAAGGGTTTAGCGATCGCACCCCGGCAACGCGAGCATCCGAAAGACGTCGTATTTTAAAGATTAGACAGGACAGACGGACAGAGAGACGGTCGCAGAGTATCTAAACTACAATCCGCATAAGACGAGTAGCGAGTAATGAATAGTCATTGTTCGTCGCGCAAACGAATATTAAATATTTTTATTCGCGTATATATATATATAACGAATAATGAATAATCTGTTTCGCTATTCGAATAATGGGACTACGTCCCGCAGTTCTCGGTGTCTCTCGAGGCGTCTTCTGGACATTCGCGCTGCGAACGGGGTCGAACTGTTCTCGCAATTTAGGGGCAGGCGATTTATCTAAAGTTAGATCACAAGAGTCTCTAGGATAACCGTTAAAGCTATTCTATTTCTCGTCTCGAACGTCGGCCGATCTAAACGTCGATTGTTATTGTTGGAGGTGCGCATCGAGTTAGCCGTCGGCGGCTGCGGTTCGAGATTAATCGTTGACGGAGCGCCGGCCCGCATCGACTTAGTATAATTAGCGTAGGATCGATAATCGCCCTTCTCAACGACGATTAATGCTCCGATCGCGAAATTGCGCGAACCACGCGCGATTAGGCGCCTCGGTGGGGGGTGGGGGGGGGGGAGAGGATTACGTCAGGTACGCGTCGCTGGGTTACATCGGGAGACTTTAAGTCGTTGCAATTCAACTCATTAGCTGATCGAGAATCTATTTAACGCCGATACATCTTTGCTTAAGCCTAGTCTATATATTTTTATAAACTGTAAGGTAGCAACCAGGATCGACCACCATCAGCCGCGGACCGCCCCCTCTCAACTATTATTCCTGCGATATATTCTCAGAGCTACGAATTAAATTTTCACCGCGGCTTCATGCGAAAATACTTTGCAGCGAGCGACACATTGTGCCATTGTAGCCGCATCCATGGCAAGTTCAGTCTGTACACAGAAACGCGGTTCCTTAATTAACTAAATAAGTTTGTAATTAATCGGAGTCCCGAGGCGAGAACCTGTTTCACACGATAGATATTTCGGCGAGTGCCGGTGATTACGGATTATCTGAAATTGGCTGGCGATCGTCAGAGTGTCTTCCCTTCCCGAAATAAGCTCTCGCATCTCGAACGGCTCGAGTCTCGTTTCCCTCGAAAACTCTCTAGAGATAGAGAAGAGAGCCACACAGATGCGCGCTGACAGAACACACGGAACCTCTTGGACGTTCACAGTGTAACGATTCATAGGTGATTTCTTAGCGTTTAAGATTTTACTATATCGCGAAGGGAACGCTCGATAATAACTCTTCAATCGTTACGAGTTCTATCAGCTTTCTGCCGGCAACAAGATCGTGAGAAAATATCGCCGTCAGATCACTCGGCTTTCAACCCGCGACCTTTCCATGAAAGATAAACACATTTTACAGCAAGTTGCGTTCACATTACCGAACATTTCCGCATTTAGTTAATGAATCGAGTTGATAAAAAGAAGTATTGCTGCAATCATTACTTATAATTCAATATACTTCAATAAGTGGAACGGTACACACGTCAATTTGATCGCGATGGTACCGAAAGGAGGATGCCACAAAATGGACACAAATAGCGCACTACAAAATATAAAATTACAATTAATAATAATTGCTAAGCCGAGTGATTTGCGCGATAATTATTAGAGTTATACAAACATATATATACATGTATATATACATACATATGCAGGGTGTCTCATTTTAAATGATCCACGCAAATATCTTCAAAAATATGAAAGATACTTGCGTGGATTATTTAAAATGAGACACCCTGCATACATCAAATGTATATATATGCACATATATATACATACATATGTTATATATTATATGATATATTATATAAAATTACGTCACACATATTGCATTACATTATATATATATTATATTACATTATATTATTTAGTTACGTAAGCAGAAATCATATGTATGACGAGTTGTACATTTATATTAGACACACACAGCAATAATAAAAACTATACTCCGAATATGCGCACGTGTGTCCCCAGTGCTCTTTTGGCAGCCTTAAATATTCGCATTGTCGAGGGAGACGGCAAATACGCCGGCGAAACACAAGTAAATCGCGATAGTCGGGGTAATCAATTTGACATTCGTTCAATGAATATTTATATGTGGGGCACCGCCCCCTCCATCGATTCCCGCCGCGATCGAGAGACGGTCCTTTAATGCAATTTCCATTTGACTTCCCTTTCTCGACACCAACACCCCCGTGTGCCACGGTTAACACGGATTGCCGTACCGCCGCGGCGTATTTCCCCGTTCCATCGGCGCGACGATTATTTACGATCGACGTTGTGTTACATTTTTCAAGCGCGGCAAAGTGCTCGACGAAAGCACGACGTCGCTCGCACATGATTGATCGTCCACTCGTGGAAACCGGCCGACGCGATTCATCTGGGGGGAGGACCGGGGGCTTTCAACAATTACGGCCTTCCCAGCGCGTGAGTGTTACGCATGCCGGGAATCAAGTAGCGAGAAAGTTACGCTTTCCCGCAACACAAAAGATGTAACGCGCGAGCGGCGCTTTCGCGCGTTCGCGTGTGTGTGTGTGTGAGAGCCGTAAATTGTCACTCCCTACCTTCGTAAGACGTCTCTAGCTGGCTTCCGGAGCAGCTCGCCACGCAGAAAATTATTTGCGCTCGGAAACTGTCGTGCGAACATGCAGGCCCAAGGTAGGAATTTTTTTTAAAATTTCATAATTGTTCGAGAACTCGCCTCTGGCTCTTCCTGGCCGACCTGTGACTGTGAAATGTGGTTTCCAGCGGAGACCGGCGGAACGTACGACGCGGTAACTTTCACCGAATCAAGAGCAGTGTTACGTTATTTATTTTAGAATTTGTACGCTCTGTTGTCATGAACGATTTCACAGAGCGTACCGATTCTTTAATAAGTGCCGTTAACAATTGACAACGAAAAACCGCCACCGTCGTGTCGTGGTAAGTCCTCAAGCGCGGCGAAGTCCCGACAAATAAAATCTAACTCGTTCTAATTAAAGATGAACCGCAAACGTCCTTCTTACAATCTTTACTCCAATGAATAAGTTTAGTCGACCTTAACTGGCACGTGTTTAAGAAAATAAAATAAAAAGATACACAGTGCGACGTTTCGACCAAGGGTTTAGGTCCTTCTCAAGCACATTCTAAAAGGAACAAACCGATAATCGGGATTACAGGCTTATCGAAGATACAAATTAAATTAATAGGCGATCAAACTGCGTACAACAATAATATGTAAAATAAAACAAGATCACAAAAGTGAGTGCAATAAAAGATATGACTTGTCACAGCGGATCTTTATTCTAATTCAACTATCGGATGTAAAATTTGACGATTAATAGCTCGAGAGAGTTGACTTCCATTTCCTCCATTATGATCCCATTCGCATGATGAACACATCCAGTTCCGCATTATCCTTTGAATCGGATTTGTCATCGCCACCCTCATTAAGCGGTCTATGCTAACACACCGCGAATCTCTCCATTACGCAGTAACAACTTAACCGAGATTAATCGCCGTCCTAGTCAAATACACTTAACTCTGACGCTAAGAATTACTCGGGAAAGGGAGGGGGGGGATAAACTATTCGCCGTATTACCACGTCGATCCCGACTCCTTCGGTTTCCCCAACGAATTAATCATTTCCTCGAAGGGTGCTCGCGATAGCTTTTTCGAACTGCTTTCCGGGATTAGAAAATAAATATCGTAAATATCGCAGCGATACACGACGCGGGTGTTTGCCGTCTTGTCTCCTTCGTTGTGAGCAGATAATTAACGAGCTACGGTTAGCAACAGCCAATGCCATAAAGATGCTAATTCTTGATTTGTCCCTTTCATTGCAACATTATCATCGCTAAACAGTCCCCGCGGAGCTTGTTAAAAATTGTTTCCGCATGCTAAAGAAGCACGATGAGCTGAATCTTTGATTCAGCCAGTCGTGCTGTATACTCATTAAAAACTTACCTCCGTCGTAGATCAAATGCAAATTTGTTAATTAAACTTCGCCGAGAGATTTAAAAAAAAATGTCATTTTCGATTACTCGCCATTCTCTCTCGCGTTCTCTCCTTTCTATTTTTTATCGGCGCCGCTCGTGAAAACGTACTTAGAGCAAACACTTCCGCGCAGCCGACATGCATGCTAACAAGCGCAGTTGTAAAGATTACATTTAAATTGGAAATGTTTGCGGGCAAAAACGTTCGAGACAATTTAAGTGCGCGCGCCGCGAATCGGCGCCCTTTTCAATTTCGTAATGCACCGTTAACGAGTCGAATGCAATGAAACGCCAAAGATTTTTCGCCGCTAAAAGCTAAAGTCAACAAAATTGAAAATTTACATACTGTCTGCCGGGAACTCAATTTTAAAGTTTCAGAATCCCCGCTGCGAAACCAATGCAGTGTATTGTATATATTAGCGTTTCCCACCCTCTTCGATGTTTACACTTTCAAAACTAACTTATATCACTTTCGAAATAAGCGGCTCATATTAATGATGTAACAACGTCGCAGTATTCGCGCTCCTTTTTGCGGCTACGAGGGTCGCTGAAGCAATTTGCTAAAGGTCCCTTTGTACGTCGAGATTGTGAAATTTCAGCAAAACCTACCGACGAAAGGACACATCATAAAAATGTACCACACATAGACTACGTAACGCTTACAGATCAAAGGCACTTCATAGCCGAGGGTACGGCGACGGAAGTACGGGAATATCGAGCCAGAGATTTCAAGAGACAAACCATCCAATCTCTTCGTAGAAATAATCATCATTTACGAGTCGTACAATTTCCTCTTTTAAACTTAAACATTAGACTTAATGAACTAAAGAGGCGGGATACCACTCATAGTGACTGCGCGACTCCTATTAAAAAAAGTTTTGACCCCCAAAACAGCATTATCCTCCCCTATATTAAAGTATTGACGGAAAAAATTAGCACGAATTTGAAAAAAAAACAGGCCTAAACACTATCTATACGGTACTAAAAAGATTGGATGTTAAAAGAGGTGAAGATCAAATAAATTGAATAGGGTCGAAACGTTGTAGTAAACTAACAAAGCAACTAGCCAGTTGGGTTGACTATAAGTTTCCCGTCTCAATTTCCTTTTTGTTCCTTTCTCGTGTAAAATACATATCGTCGATATGAAGCTGAAAGCCGCTGGAGGAATAAATTGCAGTCGATGGAGAGGAATTAATTTCCAATCTTCCTCAAACGGGATAGGAGATTAGTGGCGAGCGTGGCGTAGAGAAATGTGCGCTGCTTAGTAAATAAATGAACGAAAAGACCCGAGTTCAAATCCAGCCACGGATACCGCTGTTTTTTTTTCGGACGCCACTTCTCGGAGGCAAGTGGCAACCACCGAGAGTATCTTGCCACACATAGCCCTCCAGGAAGTTTTCTTCGGCAAGGTTTAGCAACCTAGATGAAGTAAAACCAAAACACTCAAAGCACCAGAACGAACTGGATAAAACAGACTTCGAGCCCAATATGCGAGGAAGAGGAAGGGATAGGCGATAAAAACGATAAGTGGCAAAGGTAATCGCTCATCGCAGTAGCCAAAATGTCGAGGGACGCCTGTTTTCAAGAATAATTTCTTTAGGCGGCTTAGGTGCAAAGTAACAGATCGCCTTTCAGCGGCATCGCGCAGAAACGCTCAAGTAATTACGTCCCTTAAGAAACGTGTCTATCCTATCGAAGGGATCGCGCGACGGGGACGCGTTGGCGTCGAAACCCGAAATCCGACCGAGGACGACGACTGACGTTCAATAAATATGCTAATACTTCCGCTCTACCGGCGGAAATTACGTGTCTTTCCGTGGCGCCCTGCCCAATCCGAGTGAAACGATCGTTGATCTTAAAGCCGCGGAAATTTATTGCGACGGAGGATCCCGCGGTCAGTCCGTCGCGTGGGCAGAGTCGACAGGTCTCCCCTCGGACATAATTTATCGTTCTCGGTAAATCTCGGAAGAAAACCCGAGGATATTTACCTCGCCTAATCGCAACACGTCTGCTATTATTGCGGGATAATTTATTCGGGGCCTCTGACAGTCTCGCGTGTCCCTGCGCTCCTCGTTCGCCATCGTATGAATCGCGGCGACGTAAAGTGGAGGTCGTTAGCTAAAATAACCGTGGCACCATATCTGCGGTATCGCACGTATACACCCCGCCGTATTTCGTGCATAGCCGCAGTGTAACGGGGGTAACAAAGGGGGAATTGTGAAGACATTGGGGGGGAAACAGCGAGAATACGAGGCGCACCCGACACGCCTCCCCGGGAATTGTACGTCATCGTGTTGCAAAACAATGTTACCTCGAGTCAGCGTCGCGTCGGGGCGCGATTATCTTAACGCGTGCCGTTCCGAGGCCGCTCCCTTTTTCGAGACGAGCAACCGCCACGTTGGCGGAAGCTGCCCGCGCGAAAACAGACACTTGAAAAATCTCGTGCACAAAGTGCGGGAATCGGCTTTGACTTTTCACCGTGAAACAAATAAAAAGTTCGCGCACATACCCGATGTTTCGCGCCGCGTGCATCACCGGTAAATGTCAAAATGCTGACGGCGGCGCGGGCGGGGCGAAAACTGACGGCGCGCGCCTTTGTACGTACAACGGGCGACCCGCCGGCATCGTAAGCGTTATTTTTTTTCCACGCCGGGAGCAGCTTGACACGGAGACCTTTTTGCACGCGCCCTCCTTCCCTCCCTCCCCCGTCAGACAACAAAAAGGGGGTTTAATTAATCTCGCGGCACGCGGCGCTCGAAAAACTCACGGTCGATTAATAATCGCGAAGAATGTCGAATAATTCATGGCATCCATATTCAACGCGACACCGACATTCAAATTAGCTCACCGCGACGCAGCTTCGCCGCCTCTCGGCGGCTAATTAATGAACGACGGCTTCCGGCTAAATGATGAATGTCGGTCGCGATTGAACGCCGGTCGTTTTTCGGTTCAACGTTTTAGTTACGCGCGCAGGTGGAGCGGGACACGGCTTCGCGGTTTATCGAGAGCCGTGGGTGTTGGCAGATTTCGTCGCCGGGGCCATTTCCATTCGTTTGAAATTCTCGAGGCGGAGGGATGCATCTCGCGAGACTGCGTGGCGCGATAAAGCTATCGGGTCCTCGTTTTGGACGCCGGCGCGGCGGAGCGACCCGTGTAAATTCCAGATCATGTCGACCATTGAGTGTCACATTACGCGAAGAGTGACGACGGCGATGCCACCGGGCCGCAACAATAAAAAAAGATATTACGCGCGGTAATTAAAATAAATTCTCGTTAATGGCGCGATTTATCTAGCCGTGTTCAAACGTTGACAACGATTACCCTTAGAGTCCGTTTAATGGTAAAATAACACGATACGACGTGCTCGGAGCTAATCTCCCTCCGGCATATCTCATTGTCAGCTCAATTGAAGATTAGCAATAACTTATAAAACAAATTAAAGGTTGGCTATGAATTATATAAATTGATCAATGTAGAGAAATTGTTAAGCGCTAACTGGCAAATTCTATTCGAGGGGGAAACCGCTGAGGGCATTGTGGTGTACAGATTTGCGGCATTACTGGGCATTACTAGGCATTTTTGGGCATTAGTTTGGACATTAGGCCTTGCTGGGGCATTATAAAAATATAATAAAATAAAACGAGATAAATAAGACAAAATAATATGATAAGATAAAGTAATGCCCACTGGGCATTGGTGTACGAGATTTTGGTCAGCGATCTCCCCCTCGATTCTAATTAAAGAAGTTTATTGCGAAAAATATTACCGCAGCCAGGGTTTGAACCTGGACTTCCCTACACTCTAAGCGGGCGTCTCGTCAATTCGCCAAAATAAATGTTTAAAATTGACCATTTCCCCGGGCTCGCAGTCGGGAAGCCTCGAGCTTTCAGGAAAGATAATTCGATCGGTCCCCGATAGTCCCGGGCCACGTGTCCACACCCTCTCCCACGCGTATTTCACGCCTTCGTGCTGTCGCGTTGCGGTGCTATTATACGCCGAGATCGTGCCCCAGTGGCAGCGCGTGCATTTCCTGCAGCGCGTACCGCAGCATATCGCGACTCCTTTATTACTTTACGGACCGGTGCCGCGTGCATCCGACCCGCCGCAACTGCACACACCTCCCCCGGGGGTCGTCGGGGGGTGCAATCGCACTCGCGCGCGCGCGTACGCTCTCGCGTTCATGTACTCACCCCGGTGTACCGCCGTTGGTGTACATTCACCTTGGCATTCGCAGAATGGACGCTTCGCCTCGGCGAGTTCGATCCGGGAATTCCAGACGGTCCGTTCGACAGCGAGAGACGTCGGTCCTTCCGCTATAGTAATTATTCCACGGACGATATATGACGCGCGCCCTCGACAACGGCCGACCCACCGTGAAATTGCGCCGTTGTTATTTCGATTTGTCGTAGTTGCATTCCTACGTCCGACGGGGATATCGGCTGTTTAAACCGAGAACCACGGGGTCGTGTGTCTCGGTTTAATAGTTTTAGGGATGCTGCAAACGTTACGATCAAAACTGACGCGATACTCGGAAGAAAAGTTAACGCGCGATCTGGTGCGCACGTTTTCCACTTGAAAAAGCATAGACCTCGACAGACATAGCTCGATTAGAAGATATGTCTTTCAATTGTTATATTTTTTTACACTCAATGTGCCGCGTCATTAACCATCACCGCTACGATTAGCCCACATGCGACGAGTGCTGGAGAGTATGCGTTTTCGACAGTTTCGCACGAAATAGCGGTGCACGCTTTGGCATTTCCCAGCCATGACGAAGCATGCAATCGGTTCGAAACAATCGTTGTAGCATCACGGGTCACCGGGCGAATCTCTAATTCGGACTGGATCGACGTCGACCAGTTATGAATGTCAATGCAATTGTTGTCGACGACGGTACGTGGTTGGGCGGGCCGGGCATCGTCCGGACGCGGATTTAATTCACGTCGAACTCGGGTATTACGAGCGTGGCCGTTATCGTAAGCACGCGAAATGGCAAATTGATTTTAAACCGACGTGGTTGCGTCAACGATGGTAGTACGTTCGCCTTGATTTCGGAGATCAAACGGGAACAGCTCGGATATTGCCACTTCTAGAGCCAATTTCTAGAACGCAAAGCAAAAGGCAAACCGAGAGAAAAGATTCTGCGACATTTATAATCGCGTAGAAATAATTTATCGATCAGAGCTTTGTCGTAATAAATAATCTACTGCACATATCACGCTTCGGGGAAATTTATTCATATCCACCAAATGTCGTTGATTTCGAATCGTAGAACCTCCGTCCGGAGGCGTTTTATTGAGCGAAGCCCGCGCGATACGTGGATCTATGCAAATCACGATTCCTGTATGCTGAATGAATTTTTTACAACATAAAAAGCAGCGCGGCGTCTTTAATTGAGCCGCTTTGTCGCGCGGTGAAATGTCCGCATTCGGCCGCGCCGCTTTGCGGGCATAAACTTTTTTCCGCGGCCGCGACAGATTGGCCGAGGGACAAGCGGGATGATTATCCTTTACAGAGCGGACTCCCGTTATTAGATTAAAGTAGAGCACCGGCCGCGAGTGTCATTAACGTCGCCAATTAGCGCGGTCCCTCACCGTCTTTACGCGCGCCGCAGTATTTTATGCGATCCCCCCGGGATCTTTATTTGCCGCGGCAAAACAACGCAAAGCGATGTTTTACACGAAAATACGTCGCTCGCGGTGGCTCCATTATTCCGTAGGGATAGACACGAGGACCCCGAAGGCACGCCGGGTCCTAAATTCGCGTATAATACTCCAACGAGCAAATCGCGTTTGCGAGCCGCGGATCTTCTTCTGGCATCCGCAAGAGAGAGAGAGAGAGGCAGAGAATGCGTAAAAATTTTTATTACACGATACACAGAAGAGACATGTACGATTTCGTGACGTATAACCCGTCTTCTCTTTTTATATATGTAAAATTTCTATTAATAGCAATTTTGATTCTATCGTGTAAATTTAAATTTAGATTAAAAAGTAATCCCCAGTAAGCACTGAATAATATAAATTAGTAGCCTGGATTATCACGGTTTTTTTTGCGCTCACTCTGTATTCAGCGCGCACACCTGACCCCGTATCACAGTTTCCACCTTGTTTCACCCCGGCACATTGTAACGAAGCCCCCGAGCTCCCGAGTGTTCTTCCGCGTGTGCCATTAGCGTCGTTAGTTAACGCAATTAACCATGCTCATTCGGTCGCCGATCTCTCCCCAGAATTATTTAACGCGCAAAACAACACACTCTGCAGAGACGCGGGAATACTTCGCGATGAGGGCGCACGGTGACCCTCGTGGCTCACGAAATCCTTAGCGCTCTGAGCGACAAGAAATCTTACGCAATGCAGAATTGCGGAATATCATTGCCGTTGCTATTTCTTTCAAAATTTATCCTGAAAATATTGTAATCGTGGGATTTCGAAGAATTTTGTTAGTTTTTTGAAATTTTATCATACATTTCACTGGTCATTATACTAGTAAAATGTATGGTAAATTTAAAAAAAAAACTCATAAGTTCTTCAAAATGCCACGTTGTCCCACGATTACATGATTTTCAGGGTAAATTTTAAGAGAAAATTCCCTCCCATGTATTTAACAGCAATTAAAATCAATAATTGTAAGTAATCGTCGTTGACAACGACACTCGCGTCAAATTAGCGATCAAAATTATCACGTTATAGCCTGGCATATCCTGGCGACTGAAAAATCGTACACAATTTACATATGTGGTTCTTTTACCGCGGACAAATAAGTTTATAAGAGACTTTAAATTGCGCGACTCGTAACGTGGCTGAAAAAGGAAAGAAAATAAATTTTTTATTATTAATTTGCAACACTTTAATTCGACGAAAATTGGACAAGTGTAGGCGGCAAATTGTCCATTGTCTTCGGGTCCATTTCTGACTCCGCGAAGATATCTCCTCGGGCCGTCGTAAGTACATGATGACCTATTTAGAACGCCAGACGACTAATTAATAGTACTCGACGACGTTGCCGCACTGGCAAGCGGCGCCGTCATTATTTCAAGGCCATTTATGGGCTTCCCGCGAGTCCTCCATTGTCTACGATCAAACATTCGACATCTCTTACTCTTATTCCTTTCTTCACGAAAAAGAAATTCAAAGAATTTGTTTTGAAAATAAATTACAACGTTTCTAAAACAAATTTTTTCAAAACATTTTGAGACACTTCTAAAAGTAGTCCCCTAATACAAGATAGACTTCTAATATGAGACAGCGCGGAGTTTCTGCTAAATTAATAGGCGTCATCTGTTGGTTCCACCATAAATTTATTGCCCTTGGAGTGAAATCTGTTTAGCGAAAAATTGATGGTTAGATCGTGTAATCGTTGCGAAAAAAGATTCGTGATTCAATTTGGACGTTGAAAACCTACTGTCTCATTAGAATCCTATCTCATAACCGAGGACCCTCCTCTACATATTTTTCCGAAAATACGATAATTAGTCGTCTGGAAGGACTGAAAAAGCATCGTCTCACAATTCGAGAACGTTAAATCACCCACATAGATCAATATGACGCGCTACGTCACGAAAAACAACTTTATTTCCAATTTTTTACAATAATGTCTAGCACGCTTCCCCGTCCCGTCCGAAATCGCGTTTCGAGTGAGAGGCGAAAGACGAGGTAACGACACGCGACACGCGCGGCGGCGATCGATGCGGCGATCGAGAGAGTACGGCGCGAAAGAGAGAGAGATAATATCCGGTTGTAAAGTAAAAGGTACTCAATCCATGGATGGATGGATGGATGGATGAATCAGGACGGGGAGGGTTCGCTGAATGCACGCGCGTCGGGGTGATCGAAAATGCGAGCATGACGTAACGGCGATCCCAACGCGTGCGGCACGCGACGGACCGCGTGTCGCACGTGTCGATCACGGGCAACAATTTAAATATCCGTGTGCGCGCGCGTCGCGACAAACGTAGGACGCGCTTTAAACGCCGCCCTTTACTTTTACCGCCGTCCTTAAAACAAGATTGCCTCCGGTATTTGCGCTGCGTCCGGTAGCCTTCTACTCCGTCGCGATTCGTTACTCGCGGACGAAATAGCCGGCGAGCAAAAATAAATGTTTGACATGCGCCGGCTTTCGTGCACGACTGCTTCGGCGGACCGTCAGGTCTCGGACTCTTCCCTGGATGGAAAACTCGGCGTGATAAGCAAAGCGAATTTATCGGATAAAGGGTTCATTTAAATTAAATGGTGTCGAATAAAACATTTCGCCAGCCCCGTATCGCTGCTCTGTTCGACACGGCGCTCTCGAAATCTACATTCGAGATACTTAAAATTCCTCCCGTGTGCACTTGATGTCCCGAAAAAATTTAAATCGAGTCTAGGCAGTGTCGTAACGCGCGCGGAAGTGTATTTACGTGCAATGATCGTGAGGATGGAAATGAAAAGCGTGTGCCTCTGTATTCGCCTCTCCCGGCACGCAATATACCTATTTTTTAATTGCTAGAAAAGATATTGTTGACTATACAAGGCTGGCAGCGATATCTCCGTGTTCGTCGTTCCCTTCGTTCTCTTCGCCGTTGTCGGTCAACTCTCCCCTGTTCCCCTCCGTCACCCCCGCCCCATTCTTCTATGGACGCCCCCGTCTCGTAGTTCGGGACAGTTTTCTACGCTCTCCGCCCGCTTTACTTCTGCTGGAACAATTCGGACAACGCCGAAAGGAAAGTGAAGGGACGGTCACGGATCCACCTTCAATTACCGTAAACGCTCTTTTGTACACCGAAGAGTACACTGACAATCGAGATGCTTTTATATATCAAAAGAAACGATGACGTCAAGTAAATTCATTCGCACAAATTAATGGCAAAAAATGCTTTCTGGAGAACAAGAAAAAAAGCTGCAAACAATATTCTGCTTGTTGCAATTATTGTACATGGCGCAATAAATAAATTTCTCGGCAACAAATAAATGTAATTAATCTCGTCCGTGCTGCAACCGCTATTAAAGGAAAACTATACCTGTACTATATGAAAATATATTGTTTAATAAGCGAACTATCGTTTCCCAATAATGCGAGAAGTCCCGTGGCTATTAATTACTGGAAACACGCACTTCCCGGCTGGTACATCGTAAGAGCGTAATCTAATCGCGCTGCTTGTTTAAGGGGCTGTAACTTAGTGCACTGACCTTGGCGGGATCACCGGCGCCGAGATACAGGAGACCGGTCGCACCTGCGTACGCCAACAGGGTGTCGATCGCTTGCTGCGTCTCCAGCAGGATCCTCGTCTCGTTCATCCAGTCGCTGGCTACGCTTCTGGGCGCACCTTTGAGTAGATTCATGTACTTCAGGGTCATTTTGAAGTCGCCGCGATCCAGCCAGTATCTGAAACAAGCAGTCAAGGCCGACATGTTCAGAGCCCGCGGCGAAACGGCGACACTCGTCATCGGACAAATTCCATTTGTATTTCCATTTGCACGGCGCAGTTTAACTGCTTCGATAATATCTTTGGATAAATTCATATCGACTTGTTAATTCGATATAATCGAATGCTTCGCAAACACAACGCGCGGCCACGGCCCGCAATTTGCGGGAAGCAATCAGCGTGGAAGATTTGTTGGCCGATTTCTCTATGGTTATTCACGAGTACAACCGGTTGCTGGCCACTTCATCCCGGAGTTTCGAGACAGACGAGAACGTACCCGCTGTTTCGTACTTCTCCTTCTCCTCTTTCCTTCTCTTCCTCCCTTTTCGGGGAAATGCCGGAGGGATTGTATAGTTTGGCGAAAGGTACTCGCGGCGGAATAGTTGGCGACATCCGGTAGCCGGAAGCCGCGCTATCAGACGCGACCTTCTAAAAGGAAACGCCGATTTGGAGGAAGGGAAGCTGCGGTTCGCTAAAAACTTCGTCCCTGGCCAGACTGGCACTCTCTGCGAATCGTTTGTTCATTCGTTTGTTCGTTCGGGGAACGAAACGTTTATTCACCGGCTTAGGATTAAGTTGGTGATATCCAGCGGATGTCGCTTTTCTCTCGGCGCAGAAACACCGAGCCTCCCAGAGAAAACCGCATGCGGGATAGAACATCGGCTGGAAAATTTACACAGCGTACACCGAGTCGCTTCCGATACGGTAAAGTGAGATTAATGGCGCAACTCGGCTTACCCGGTAGATTAGGAAGGCAGAAAGAAAAATGTGCCAATGTTTCCGAAGTGGCGCGAGAGGATTTCTACACGAACAGACGACACAATTAAAAATTAATCAACCTTTCCTCTTGTTGCGCCACAATATCGCGGTTTCTAAGTCACAACGTAGCTATTAATTCTGTTTATGATTTACAGCAACATGATAAAAGTGAAAGGCAGACTAGAAAGACAGCAACAGTTTGTAAAAGACGGAAAATATTAACTAGTCTTTGCATTGGGATGAATTATCCAAATCCCGTTATGTTCTTAGTTCCAAACATTATTCTTGTCTTGAAACAAAGTGTTCAAAAAAAGCTGGAAATGTATAATATTATTAAAGTAGTAGTTAATTTAATATTAGCGATGCTGATGAGCATCAGTTAACTTAAGAATTAATTGCTCATTATGGGATCGTGTTCGATCATACGCCAGTCTGCTGTTGAGATTGGAGCTTTCAAAGAAAACCCGAGAGGATCAACTAACGTACGTCGGAAACTACACTGCCTATCTTCTCATTACAAGAGATTCCACAGAAACGGCTACGTGAAATGGGACGCGGCCCGGCGCGGTACAGCGCGATGTGGAACGTTTATTCGTCCCTTCGGTATCTTGAGATCGACTCTCCTACGTAGTCCACGTGGCCCAATTCGGGGCACGGACGCGCAATGATCGCGGATACTGAAGTTTCTTGCTGCCTTCAGATTTCATATTCGGCGATATCGTTTCGCGGCAACTTTTCTGCTTGGCCTTCGCTGACACGAGCCAGCGGATCTTCCGGATCTATTAAGAAGATCCCTCGTTTTTGTGAGTTCCTGCGCTGTAGATCGCGGATAAGCTCGGGTTTCTTGTCGCCGACCGATCGTTCCGGCGCTGCGATGCGCGATATGGACTTCTCGTGATAATTAGACTATCCCTTAAGACGAAGGATTCTGCATTTCTGTATTTTTATCCGTTGAATTCTTTTAAGAGAGAAATCTTTTGTGTAAAAATTTAAAACTTTCGTTAGTTAAAAAAATCTCATCTATATAAATATATTTCACAGTAAAGGGAGAAACGCTTTAGTTTCAACTTTGATTTGAATTAACAGATAATCAACAATTTCACATCTCTCGACATAGTTCATTGTTTGTATCCATTAAAAAATCCCGTCCTAATTCGTCGATTTAACCCTATGTTGCACGCTGTTTTTTCTAGTGAATATTATTTTGTAAAACTTGTTACTAGGGAAGTTTTTGCGGTCGCTGATTACAGACCATGATTTTGAAGTATAAGATTACAGGACAAAATTTTATGTAAGCGAATTAATTCTCTAAAAATGCCAATTTTTCGCTATATATTTAACTAATTTATTTATTCAAGATATAGCTCTAAAAATCGATTTGTCAGTTAGAGGATCCTTTTAGCGGTCCAGTAATACCAAATATGCCGAGGGAATACGTGAAAAATTGGATTTATTGAAAAAATAAACTTGGACTTATATATATATAATATAAACTTATATATATATATATATATATATATATATATATAAGTTTATATTATATATATATAAGTCCAAGTTTATTTTTTCAATAAATCCAATTTTTTATATATATATATATATAATAAGCGTGCCACCAGAAATAACGCTATGCAGCGAGGAGTTAAGGAAGGGAATAAGTAACTCCCGTTGCTCGGAATAAAATGCGGATAACTGTAAAATAACGAATAATACAGACCCACTTACGTCCGTAACGCAATTACAGTCGTGCGTGCCTCCAATTAATCGAACGAAAGTTGAGGGGGGAGTTGAATTTTAGAGCGCATCCGTGAAATATTCATTCATCGCTGCTCAAAGTTGAAACAATGGTGCCCTTTTCAAACCCGCGAAATCTTTTACGGGTATATTCCCGTGATATATCGACCGTACACCACCCGACAGCCCGGGAGTTTTACCCGCGGGCGTTGAAAGAGTGTGTGCATACCGCAGTGCGCTCCGAAATTAAAAATTCAGAAGGCCCACGTCCGGGCTTCGGCCCGGCACGTGGTTCGTTCGGCAAACGTGTCGCGCGGGCTACCTACGTTGCACATATCGGCAATTCCGGAGGCATAACTTATTTCGACCCGGCGCCGTAGAGGCCGGCCCGAGACTTAGCCCGCTGATAAAGCGTGCCGCTCGCATCAGCGACGTATTATTTATTCACGTCCCCGTGCGCCACTCGTAACGCGCAGCCGCTGTACACGTTAACGCTCGTCCGGCTTGCTTTGTATCTGCGCGTGGGAAGGAAAAGTGTTCTTGATAGAATAATTAAGTATTCACCAGGCCACACCGTTGTCTGACGAGCGAGGGAAGAATACAACTCAAATTGCATCGCGGAATAGCTTTGATTAAGAGAGCGCGTATCGCTGCAAGCTCCGCTCTGTGAAATACACGAGACTAACGTGTGTGTGAAAACATTATACACTGAGAAAAAGAAGTCTCTACTCGAAGAAACCGCGATCTTTTTCTCGCGCCACGCCGTGCTACGCAAATTTATGCCCCGCAAAATTTTCGAATAGACGAACCCTGACATTTTTCCTCTCCCCTTCGCGATCCATTCGCGAGATATCCCGAATAATGTATTTTTAATTCGCGGGGGATAGGCACGAGGCGTAGCGACGCGTATAAGATAAGAGAAGCTGGCCAGTATAAACCGCCGGGAAAGTCGGGGTGTATTTTCCTTCGCTCGCTTGCCGACACTCGACGTCTCGCGAGGCACAACGAGTGACGAGCGAGTACTTTCAAGTATGTAAAACTATCCCTTTGTGACGCGCGCGGGAGATGCTGGCCGATTGCTCCTCCAGCGATCCCGTGGCGGTTTAAAGATCTCCGCGCGTGGCGTTTCCCAAACACCCGCGACTCTTCCGTCGCAGTTGACGCGCGATCGAGAGGTGAATTTTTCGCACGAGTGAAAACGCCGCTGCTCTCCAGATTTTTGATCTCGCGATGAGACCGCTCGAACATCGGGACACCGTCATTACGCGCTAAAACCGTTTTCTCACAGCGGCACAAGAAACTCGAGTCGTCAGCATGAAACTTTAACGACGATTTCTCTCAGAAATCTGCAGCCGAGCGCTTTCGCACGCTCCATTCTTCCCGGCGAACCTTTACCGCCGTGGGTTTTAACGAAACAAAATGCGATTGTACAATACTTCTATGGGATACGTAATATTTTTCCTTGGAAAAAATAAACTTGGGCGAGCCGCGGCACACACGCCCTGCGGGGGCGTGCACGTATGCTTATCTTTATTTAGCGCTACCCAGGATAAATCGAGGGTATCTTCTATAAGGGCCGGAAAGCAAAGGGCCGCTGACACGAGAAAAACGAAGGGATAAGTCGGTAAAACGGCTCGCCAGCGGATTTCGCCGGGGATAACCCGACGAGTAGTAAATGGCGGTGTTCTTTGTCAAAGTGTACGTGGCGGGTATTACGGCAGGTGTTTTCGTCTTTCCCGCCTCGTTGATGGCCGGCCGGATATATTGCGCCCTACCCAGTCCTTAGGGTCTCGTAAGGATAATTTATAGGGTCAACCCGGGCGAACAAGAGAAAGGGAGACGGAGGGCCCTGCGTGACGCGGAAATTGCCGCTCGAGTTACGAGTACAATAAAAGTGCATTTAATCGGCGACACGATAAATTCTGTCGGTGTCCAGCATCGACAATTTCGCGCCGCTGCTGTTTACTTTCGGGTCCCGCGCCGTTTTCGTATCGTAAACTTGGCGGAATTCGAGAAATTTGTAAGAGGGGAAATACCATATAATCAATTCGCGATAAAACAGATATTGGAGAAGGTATTTCGCCTCGTTTACAATCTCGAGTTTCCACGCGTACGATAAATTCATTCGTGCTCTTCGTCTACGAGGATAGGGAGTCTTTAGCAATTTACGAGAATTCTTACCTGGCACGCTGGAGTATGTCGTACGTATTCAGCGAGTCTACGTCGATTGGCTCGTCTTCAAGCTCCCTCTTCGGAATTGAATTGGCCGTTTTGATGATCAAGAAACTTTGAAGATAACTAAGAAGATATATAGGCAGGGCTGCGCCGCCTTCAGGCACCATGGCTAATCTTCTCGCCACGCTCTCTACCTGGTAATGCACAACGAGCGAGCCATTTTCAAAAATTGATATTTACATAAAGGGATTCCGCGAGCCGATGTAAAATTTGAAAATGAAAGCGGAAACTTTGGGAAGCGATTATGTGGCGGTCTACGGAACGTAATAAATTTTGAACTTGATACGAAAAAGTAAAAAAGCCCTGCACCACTTTTCCCTCCGACAAACAGTTATCGAGATATAATAAGCTAAACATTGAATCAGAAAATATTTCAGACAAAAATTGTTCATATTAATTAATAGAATAAGATAGTACAATAAACAATAAGGGGTTCCATTAAAAAAATTAAAGGTGGCCTTCAAGCAACTATTCAAGGTCGAACCAATGGTACCATCTTATGGCCGCCTCGAAACCATACAACTTTTGTCTGAAATATGTTTCTCTAAGATGCTCTGTTTCCGAAATAAAAAGGGTGTACGGATGGTCTCAGATATGTGTGTGCATATAACTTGTTATATTGCAAGATGCAATGTAAAATCGCAACGTTTGTTCGCTAGTCAATTCGCGTGCTTAGCGAGCAGCGCTCCCGAGGATCATCTCACGAAGGTAGAACACGTGAAAGCATCCCGATTCTAAAGAATGTGGGAAACACGGTAATTACCTTGAGGAACCTCTCGCGGAGGGTATCCTCCGGGAACACGCCTCTCTTGGCCGCTTCCTCGGGAATGCTCTGGATAGCGGCGCGCACCAGGGGATCCTCCTTCGCTGGAATCAAAGGAAAAGGAAAAACTGAATCGATGCGAACGCACGGCGGCTCTCTCCGGCGGTCTGTTTAATTAATTCAAGTACCAATTGACCGTCGATTTTTGGTCCGCTCGGCCGGCATTTCGAGAATCCCGGCGAGCAAAATTAATCAGCGTACGTACGTTATTCGCAATAACCGAATTTGCGCTGTAGTCCAATTTGCTTTGTGGCAATCGTACCCACAACGTTCTGGCTACGTTTTTCCATAATATTGAACGTATTGCTTACATTGCACCTACAAACGCGCTATGGATACACGTTTCAGGTTGCGGTTGCATTTAGTTATCGCGAGCAACGTGCATACGATGATAAATATATTGTATGGCGAGGGATGTTTTTATACGTCGGATAATCGCACATTTACGCCAGTGGTTTGCGAGGCCGTTGATTAGAATCTCGCCTCGAGAACGCGCCTCCGCTTGTGTAATTATCGGCCGCAAGTTTGAGCGAAAATTGAAATTACGAAGGTGACTTGGCGGCGGGAGATTAAAACGGCGAAAGCGCTTGGGAAAAAATTTATAGACACTTGGCGCAATTAAGGGCGAATGTGCGCGGTGTAGGGGCATAATTAATGAACATGCGCGCGGCGCTCCATCAGGCCGACACAGGGCTCTTTTGAAATGCCCAGCCTTTATGAAGGTCCCGCTCGCTTCCGATTAAGCCGTAAATCTTCGGTGCTCTCTTCCGTGCCGCACTTAGCCTTGCTCCGCTCTTACCCGCGCGGCTCGTGTGGCCCACATACACGCACTCGATTTGAAGGAGAGACCCCGACGTCGTCTCTATTGTTCCAGCCTTTCATACTCGGTTCGGAAACGAAAGCGGTCCCTGGAACGGAGCGCGGAATTGCTGGGACGCGGCGGCGGCGGCGGCGGTGGGCGACCGAGCGATTAAAAGCGCGTGCGGAACTCGTTCCCGAATGGAGGAGAAAAGCTGCTATAACACTCCAAAAGCTGGAATAATACTCTTTCCTCGCGCTCGCAGTTTCAAACTAGATTACATCTTGATTAACGCAGAGCAGGCCAATGCCAATACAACAATCAACTTCACAGGTCCTGGTAGTGCTCGTATTTCTAATTCTAATTGACGATTGCTAGTATCGCGATAAAGTATTGTGAGTAGCAAGACACGAAGCTCTATTTAGTAATATGAGAGAGAGTGAGAGAGAGAGAGAGAGAGAGAGAGAGAGAGAGAGAGAGAGAGAGAGAGAGAGAGAGAGAGAGAGGGGGGGAGTGCGCGCGCGTGTGTGTGCATATATACGACAAATTATATCTATGGAAAAAGTATACAGAGAAGAGGTACCAGATGAAATATGTGAATCTCGGCTTTTATACGCTCGTGTACTATTGTTGTGCAGCAAAGTGCTATTGAAAGCATGTTCCGACGCGTTGGAAACGGCGCTATGTCACGCCGAAAAAAATTTGAAAGATGAAACAATAACACAAATATCCTGCACAAAAATAAAAATGTTCGATATCGGCGGGCAAAAATAATAATGGAGATTTATAAATAAACATTAAACTGGAATTTAGATAAATTGCTCGGCCGTTGTGAAAAAGAGAAGAGAAGCTGCAATAGAGTACAAGAGACAGCGGGCGGTTAGGCTTTCATTAATTTAGATACCAGACATGCTCTGCAATCGTGCACGCGTATGTACTTAATGTTTCAGGGATAATAACGCACGCGAGAGTCTACGCTATCAAGTTAATTAACTCAGCCGGGCGCAAAATCGACGAAATTTATTTGCGAAAAACGCGCAGTAATAATAATCATAATCACAATGTATACAAATTAATATTATACAAGTAATATAATTCTGGGCGACTGCGGTACACGAGAAATGCGGCAACGCGGCTCCGCAGCTGCAAAGTCCACGCTTCGCGTTTCTAAGTTCCTCGCGCTACTTCAGAAGTTATTCGCCGTATTTTGTATCAGACGCAAACCGCAGCCCGCCGTAATACGAAATTACTTTGGGGTGCTCATCGCGTTATTTCTTCTTCGTTTGAAAGGCAAGTGCACTCAAATGCGCGTAAGTTAGCATACATGCGCATACTAAAATCTCGAATAAATTATCATCCGCGAGAAACAGGAGGGCGCATATTTTTACATAATAAATATTACTCGTGCGTTAAGATTTAGAAATTGAAATTTCGGCGCGATATCTTTAATTAATCAAGCAGCTAATTAAATAATTAATTTTTTTAGTACATGCTAAAGGTTAGGTTTAATCAAAGTACTTACGTGCTGCCCTGGAGACAGCCTTAATTTCGGGTTCCAGCGGTTTAATTGCTTTATCCTTTGGTACACCCGGCGGCGCGAGTCTCACTGTTCTAGCCAAGGCTTGACAGGCCGCCCAAAGGATCTGTACATTCGACGCACCCTTCTCCTCCTCCATGCGAGCTGAAACCAAAATATTTCATCCGAACTGAATTCAAAGCCCTGAATAAAAATTCCCTGCATTCGAGAGAAATGTACACTACGTTCTCGACTATTAAAAATTTAAATAGTGCCGTTAATAGCCCGGGGTGAAAGTTTATATGGTGCTGATAAAACCCCGCGCCAGTGAAGAAAATTGCACTCGTCTTTCTTCATTAACATAACTTTGCATTTTTATGATCGTAAATTACCGAAAGAGATAGCCACCGGGATGTGTGTCCAAAAATTATTATACGCCCTGGAGAGTTAAATATTACAAAAATACTAGACGAAAGTGGGATTTAGCATTTGATATACGTGTCGCACATATTGAACACGTTAATGCACGTAATAAAATTGAATACCATATGTCGTTATTAATTCAATATTCCATTCGCCAGTATCTACTGGCGAAATTACCAAAGAAAGGCGGACTGGCGATCGCGGCGAGAGATCGATTCGTAAAATTCGCCCGTAATTTAATTTGTGTCCACGTATCCGTTGAGGCTCGCCGATCATTCCGAAAATCCTCGAGGGTATCGCCGTCGCGTTACAGTGACAAACGTTTCGCGCGCTTTCGTGACGTGGCGAAATTTTTCGATAACAGCCTTCGCTGCGGGGAAACTCCCCGATATGGACGGGAAATTATGAAAGCTCGTCGAACCGTGCCCTCCCGACACGTGGCTCGCGTCCTAAAGCCTTGTGTCCACGATCCAAGAACTTGGTTCAAGTTCTAGTTTCGAGAAATGTGCAGCCAATCAACCTGCAGCTATTCCATAAAAGCTGCAAGGTGATTGGCTACGCATTTCTCGGAACTAGAACTTGGACACAGTTCTTGAATCGTGGACACAAGGCTTAAAAGAGGCCGCGCGAGATCAGCGTTATACACAATTCTGCGCGCAAACAAAGATAAAACTTGGACGTCAATAACATGTAATTCGCGAGCCGTTCGCTGAAATATTAAAACGTTGTCACACGCATCCGAATGCAGCTCAACGATTTATTCATTGCCCCGTGCCGGATAATAATGCGTTTTGCAGACGCGACCGTTCGGCACGGACTCGCGGGAAACAGACTGGCGGCGACGCAGAAATAAACAGCCGCGCGATGAACGAACTTTGCCATCGATATGGTCGAATTGAAAATGCGTTCGAACATCATTTACATCGCGATAAATATTTTCATACGAGCCGCGCGTCGCGCGAGCGTGAAAATATTGTTCCGAAATGTACGTACTCGCGGCGGGGGGTCAATTAAATGGTAATATAATCGCGATGTTTGCGATTTCGTATTTGTTAACCTCACCGCGACTAATTGGATCATCGTTAAATTATCGCGCCGGCATAATCGGCATTTAATCGACGGCATGACGAGCATCCACCTGTCGACCGTCGGATTGATGAACCGCAAATCGGCCAGAAAGATGTTCGGCACGGCCGTTAACGCCGCCAAGGCGAGAGGAACGGGACTCAGCTGGATCTCTCGGTGCTTCTAGCTCGTGATTTATTGCGCGTATCAATCCGGATAGGGTTTACGGAGCGATCTCTTGTCTAGAGAAAATTACTCCGCTCGGTTACAGATTTTCCGTGCTGCACTCCCTCTCGTCTCAGTCTGTTTTCCCAGACCGGAATCTGGTAACACTTTTGTGCTACCACGGCGACACGTGTACGGACGTCGCGCCATATAAATTAATGTTGATTTTAAACAAAGCCGGAGTTCGTGAATTTGTAATCTTTCACTGCGAACGTTGGTTCGGAAAAATCCAAACGTCATCGTCGCCCCTTAACAAAGCAATTGCAGTTCACGCTTGGATTTCAAAGAGAAACGCGAGTACCAATTACGATCTGTAATAAGTGGAATATCATTCTTCGTAACGACAACGGAGCGGTGTCTTGTCTAGAGAAAATTACTCCGCTCGGTTCCAGATTTTCCGTGTTGTTCCCTCCCGGTTCAGTCTGTTTTCCCAGTCCGGATTCTGGAAACACTTCTGTCTACCACGGCGACACGTGTACGGACGTCGCGCCATATAAATTAATGTTGATTTTAAACAAAGCTTTAAACGAAGTCGGAGTTGTTGAATTTGCAATTTTTCACCGCGAACGGAAAAATCCAAACGCCATCGTCGCCCCTTAACAAAGCAATTACAGTTCACGCTTGGGTTGAAAAAAGAAACGCGAATACCAATTACGGTCTGTAATAAGGGCAATATCATTCTTCATAACGACAATCGCTCGAAAAGCACGAACCGTTTCGAGGACACAGACGCGCGCGTGATTAATCTCTCGCGATAGAGGGCCCCCCCCCCCCATTCTTCTTCCCTGCAATTTTACAGTCGCGGCGAGGTGCGGGGCGCACTTTTGTGCGCCCAAATATCATTATCGTGCTTTTTCATAAAATATCCATAATACGCCCGGCAAGAAGAGGGGAAAAAAGGGAGTCGTCGCGAGAGCTTAGTCAGCAAGCCCCGCCGGTTTTATACCCCGTTTTAAATTACTCGGGCTCGAATAACCGAATCCGCGACTACGCGGCCGCGGCAATATCATTTCGGAGCACAACGGCAATAAAATTCCGGCGCCCTTTTAAGCTAATCCTTCGCGCAGTTTTATCGCGCGGCGCCTCGGAGGTCGCCGCGGGGGCGGGGCCGTGTTATCAATTTCGCCGCATAAGCAAGCGGCCTCGCAAATTCGCGGCCGCCGACCGGCGGTCCCCCCGGCCCGCAATCGCGGCGAATTACCGAATCCGTCGTGCTACTTCGGCTTTATCGCCCGCCCGGCTCCGCCGCTTTATTGGCGGTGCAATTGCACACAGGCTCGCGACCGTCTGCCGGTTATTTCCTTTCACGAGTGGCTCGAGCCACGAGCGATAGGTTGATTCTCGCGAAAAATCGAATAGAAGTCGTATCGACCTGTCGGCCGCGGCGGGATTCCATCCGCGGGACGGAATATACACTCGCCGTATCCTGGAAACTATAATTATTCGGTAACATTCCCGGGCAGTTATTAAGTCCGCGGTTTTATATCCGCTTGTCAGTCACCGTTCCGGTTTTATTGGCAATACCCGCTGGACCCGCTATAATGCCACGTCACTGGCCCATCCATTCTATCTTTTACGTGGACGAAATATGAACTGGGCAAAAGGATGAAAAAGGCAATTTAACTTTCGAGTCTTCACGGAAATAATCTTTGTGTATAAATATGCGAGTATACACGCGATAAAATGAGTTACGGGCGTTTGCGGTATTTGACAACATAATACTTGGATCCTGCTTAACTCGCAACGCCCACCGCCAGTATCGCATAATCGATTATTTTCGGCTTTATCGCTACTAAAACGGAAAGTGCTTAGCCGTAAGTGGTAAAGATAAATTATCGAAAAGATCGCGGTATTTCAGAGGATCGTCGTTTACTCGCGCAGTTCGCCGCTTACGTTTCCCGCATATAAACGACCGATCATAAATTAATGTCCACGAAGCACGCTCTTCCTTTCCTCTCGCGCAACATCGGGTCCCACGTCGCCGTCGGTGGATGCGACATCGACTTCACGTAAGGCGACCGTAAGGCCGAAATGACAGACCGATTGGCGCGACGTGCGACGTATATCCCGGAATCTGCTTTCCTTCGCTTTCCTCTTTTTCTTCCGTTTTCCCTCCGTGCTTATATTGCCACGCGATGGACTTTCAGCGAACGATTCTCACGCTCGAGCTGGTCGGTGGGCATCGACGCGGAAAACGGAGAGGTTCGAAGGGCTCGGGACTGTTTCAAGCCGGATCCACTCCATCTCGCGTGTCGATCCACTCCATTCCCCGTTCACCTCCCCGCCGAGCGAAATCGCGTTATTACGTGGGCGAGGCTGTCCGCGGCCGAACCGGACGTCGTCGCGTCGTCGCGAAAAGTTGCCGGGCTCCAGTTAAATCCGCCATGTATCCGCGGGAATTATCAAACCCCCGAATGAACGCGTCCAATTATTCCGGATAATTACTAGTTTGCCCGAGCGCAACCCGGCGGCGGTGTATCGTCACTCGGACGGACGAAGCTCGGCTCTGCGGTCTGTCAGAATTAATTGTCTCCACTGGTACTCGCGAAGATCGTAATTACCGGACCGCGGACGGTTTTTCATCGACAGACGCACCGCGTGAAAGAGTAGAAGGGAAAAGTAGAGGAAAGTCCCCCCCCCCCCTCTATTATGAGATAGGATCCTAACAAGAGACAGCGGAGTTTCTGCTACATCAATAGGTATCATCCGTTGGTTCCACTGTGAATTTATTGCTCTTGGAGTGAAGTCTGTTTAATAAAAAAAGTGCACTTACACCCACAGAAAAAATTTCCGGATCCAATGCTATTACACTTGAATGTTATCATAAAATAGGATCGACATATAGCGACAATCATATTTTTTATAGAGAAAGGAATATTTTAATCTTAAATGAAAAATTCTAAAATTTAGAATAAAATGATTCATGTATCGTTTTTAGTCGAATATTGTGGTGTCACAATTTCGTGCGTTGTAAGATGGAGAGAAAATTTATTCTAAACGCAAGAATATATAAACTTACATTTATACAAGTTACTCTTGTCTCAACATAGTAAGTCAATCTTTTCTAATTCGACAGAGGAGAATAAGAATTATTGATTTTATTTTGATGTTGTCTTATTTTTATACTAAATGAGGTTGTGAGAAATATAAATGCGTCAAGAATATCGTCTGTCTCGGTAACAGAAATCCTTTCTGATGGTGTAACTACGACAGTATGGTAACATTATGTTAGCTGTACTTAAATCACCCAAACTTTAAATTCATATTCTTAGCGAAGCATCGGTTGCTGGCATTTTATTTCCATACATTGCTTGAGCACACTGGCTATCTGGGTTAATAGTGCGACGTTCCGGCCATTGGTTTTGGTCCTTTTCAAGCACGAAAAAATGTGTGTGTGTAAAACTTATAACTTGGTCATTAGAGTAAGAAAATCGATACAAGAGAACGCGAGTCTCAATATAAAAGGAAAGAAAACGCGTCGGAAAACAAGGTCGGAAGCGCCCGCAATATTCGAAGACCGGAGCTAGAGAAAAACTGATCGTCAGATCGTGTAATAGCTGCGAAAAGAGATTTGTGATTGAGTTTGGACGTTGAAACCCGCTGTCTCATATTAGAAGCCTATCTCATCTAAATCGGGGATTTCCCCTCTAATATAAGCCAGAAGCGTCTAGAAATGCGAACTTTATACTCCACGTATCTAACAACGAAACGAGTGACGGTTCGATCCGCGATACCATCGGCGCTCTAAATTTTACCCCGCCAAATATTGGTTACTGTACACACATATGTAGAGAGATTTCAGTAAACTGTGTTTGTTTATCTTGTAACATCGGTACGTGTGTCAATTTTCGTACCTCGTTACCGGCTCTGTTTGCAATTGTCATGTCGCTGACATAAGGGCGACGTAAACCGGACGTAACTACTGTGAATGTTGATGAACTACTGCGAGCAGAATTAAATGCGATTAACATTAAATTTAGTTACAACGCAACGGTACGTGTCCGGAGCCTGTCCACCCCCGCGATACCATCGCGCCACTTGTCTTTAGCAATCACGTTACGCGCTTTGTTTCATACTCGTATGTGTATATTTTCAATCTAATAATCATTCCTGCGCCTGCCGCTGTTTATTGCAAAAAATTCCGTATGTTATCTGATGGCGCCGAGCCAGGTCACACACTGCCACCGCCTGTTCCTCTATTTTATGTTCTCCCTCTCGCCCCCTCCCCCCGCCCCTCTCTCTCTCTCTCTCTCATAGAGAGTTTAAATTCCAGCTAATCGATAAGAAGAAAACTCAAATGCTGGCATTATTATTGCGAGAATTTGTGGCCGGACACTACTTATCGGTTCATCCGGATGAATTCGGAACGAGCGACCTTTTCTCTCCTCGCTCTCTCTGTCGTTTCCGGTCCATCGGCTCGTCTTTCACGAGGCGGAGCACCGGTTAAATCAGTTCGGAGGGGGATTAAACGGCGCCAGGCCACGGTGACATTTTACGCTCCGGAAGCTGCGCGAATTTCGAGGGCTGCTCTATGCCCTGCTTTCGTCGCCGCGCGAGCCTCTCCTACCCTACCCACGCTCTCGCCCTCTGTTGCTCTTCATCCTTTCTGTGATCCTGTTTTCCGAAACGCTCTCGGATTGACGAGCGTAACGATGCGGTCGACGCACGACAAAAGGGTGGATTGCACAACCCCCGTGTCGCGCCGACACGCCAAACGCTTCTCCCTCCCCCCTCCCCCTCCCCGTCCGCCACCGACGCACATTGCATCACGAGGCTGCGCCTCCGCGCAGCGCGGTCCACCGACCAAACATCGCGTAAAACGCGCCGTCAACTTTTCCTCCCGCGGGGAGATACCGGCACCCCGGGCCAGTGGCGGAGATGCGCTGCGGCTTAATCGCAAAATAAGATCGTCCGCGGCAGCAACTTTCTAACGAGGACGGCCCGATTGCTCCGGGCGCGATACGCACGGTGACGCTCCGCTTAGAGCATTCACGACGTGTGGCCCGCCCTCTCTTATCTCCGACGCGTGACCCCCGGAAATTTCATTAGTTGAGCAAATTATTTTAAGCGGTTCTTTCGGCTACGAGATGTATCAAGTTGCTCTGGACACTATCGGGACGTTAACTCGGCCGCCAAGATAGGGGCGATAAAACATATCGGTCGGCGAGCAAACTCTGCCGATTAAATTCCCAGAAATTAAATTCCCAGGCCGCAACGGCGCGGTCGACGCAGGGGAGCAGACGGCCTATTTAATTGGCCTATTAGACTCTGGGATACAGCGACTTCGCCGTGCATTAACTCCGCGTAGTTCTTGCCCTCGCTTATCAAGTTGTCTAGTACCCCCTCTTACTCATGGCGTTTTACACGCGCGCAAATTCGATTTGTCCAACTCGGTTGTACGTTCGACTGAGAATTTACGTTTGCCGCGCCAGCTGATTGAAATTGGACCGGTGTGTGTCTAACGCCGAGGGTTAATCTCTTAACGCGTCAATCTAATTTCCATGTCATCTCGCCAGTTTACACGTAAAATAATTTTATCGTATCTAGAGTTTATTGTTTAAAAATTAAATCCTAAGATGAAGGGTTTCCCGGAAAATAGGTTGCACGGGGGGGGGGGGGGAAGTGAAGAATATCACGAAGAGAATAAATTGGAATGGTACAGACGTGAAAACGCGAAAATCCCGTCATCGACGATCTCGCGCTCGGGATAATTGATTGCTTTTCGTTCGAAGCTCTATAAAAACGAACAAAAAAATCTATAGCTCGAGGATCGGGCAACCGAGAGCTCTAGCAGGTAGAAAAATTCGCGCGTCGGCTACGAGGATAATTAATCGCCGCTGCAAATGCTATCCGCCGGCACGGGTTTATTGTCCCGTTCGTAAATTAGTCGTGGTTAGAGAGCGAGTACAGCGACCGTCCGACAAAAACAATATTAATAAATCTATCGCGCGAGAGCCGTCGATTGACGAGCCTTTTTTTTTATCGGTCGCGTTAAAATAGAGTCACTGTCGCTTCACTCAATTTCGCATTTGAGCACATACAGGGTGATTCACCAAGTTTTTCCACCGCCGCTTAGGCAGGGCATTATTCAAGTCGAAGCAAAAAATGCTCGCGCATTGATAAATGTTTAATTAGCGAGCTAATCGCAACGCGATACTTCAGCGAGATGGTAAAAATTTAGATACAAGAGATCGCGAGAAATTAAATTCCAAAGTGCAACTGCCGGAAGTTTGACGAAGTCTTTTACTCGCTGTAGATTTTTCGTACATTTTTTACGGTACGATTATCGGACACGAGCGCAATTAACTATCTCAGGCTGTCGATGTATCTCAATCCGGACATTCCCATTTCGATCTAACGGGAAGCGGATACGCGCGCACGGCTGTTTATTGCATGAAACACAATGCGAGCTGTTACAGCGCGTCAACGTCCCGAAATCAAACGCCACGTCCGGCACGTACGTTCACATACTTTGACAAAACGCATAGTATGAATGTAACATTGTTACAATTTATCGCCACGGTAAACAAATCGAGACAGAACTCACGCGAAAGAAAATCTAAAAATAATCGAGAGAGAACGACTGGAATTTTGGTAGGCGATATTAGGTGCCTTCACCCTATCCGTATCTCCCGCCTTCAAAAGACCGACCTCACGCGCGTCCAGCGCTTGTTCCCTTAATCAAAATTCTGTGATATCGTCAATGGCCGAGTTTTCGCCGAAGTCTTCAACTCGATCCTACTTTGGCGCGGACCGAATTTAATTACCGTTTCCACCGAAAGCAGAATACAAGTGCGAGCACGTGTCCGCCGACTTAAATTTGGTTCTGCACCGCACCGGGATCGGATTGAAGACTTCGAGGGGAAACTAGACCAATGATTCTCAATTCTTCGTCTCGATGCAGTTTCTCTTTACACGACAAATAGGGACACCACTGTCCTTAGAGATCGATCTTCCGAGAAAGATCATAGGGGAAACATCACTGCGAGCACTCGCGCGCCCGTCAAAAGAACGAAACAAGCCCTGCTGATGGGAGGACGATCAATTTGGCGCGGCAGTGTTGCGGGCTTTTGATTTCGTTTCGTTTCGACAGGTCGCCCCCGTCGGCTGGCTAGATTATTTAAGCGTCTGTAAAAAACGGCGGTGGCCGACAGGGCAATGACAGCGCGGATTTCCATTTCAATCTCGATTTTGAACGGTAATTATCTTTACCCGGCGTTAAATGAGCATTGAATCTTGTCGCGTAATTAACATTTGCATTCGCAAATCGATACGCGTATAATATCTCTCTGGGGCATTATACTTGCAATCACAGTTGATAACTGGGCATTATTAAATAATTAGACACTAAACGATGACAGACTCTCGACAAAAGAGCTATTTACAAAATGCAGTGCTCTGCGAGCATCGCGGAGTAATTAACTTGCAATTAACGGATGGAAATAATGCGCAATTATTCCCGATACCATCCTGTGTCCCCGAGTTTACTGAATGCAACCGACAGAATTCTATTTTTAATTATTTCGCTATAAATTATCCGCCGTCGTCTTTTTACTGGTCCGCCACAAAAGCAACTGTATCAATTACGACAATCGAGAAAACTTTTAATTGCCGCGATGCTAGCGCAGTAGAAGCGTCCGTCCTTTCCGTATCGGCGCTCTACAAAATTCGCAAAGTTTGGGCAACTCGGCGACTTGATATTGCGCGACAGTCAATACAAGCGTCCACCTAATCGGTACCTACCCGGAGACTTCTCTCATTAACAGCGTTGTTTTTCTATCGCGGGGAAAGTAATGCCGGTATCGCTGGACCAGTGACGGGCGCCACCGGTCGACGTTATTTGTGGCCGTTACGGCGAAACTCCAGCAGGACTTTATTTCTACTGTCGTGCAGTTTCCTGGCACGAGCCGGCACCAGCGGAGCACCCGCGGTTCGTTGAAATACGAGCCGAGAGCCCTGGTGCTCGAGTGCCGGCTGGAAGAGAACGCGGCTGGCTTTTCTTTTTGCCCTTGTCTTCTGACGCTGAAACCACACGGCGCGAGGGAGAAATAGGGGAGGAGGAGCGCTTCGCTCTCTCTCTCTCGGGGGAAAGTTACCCGTTGCATTTCGAACGGCGACGTAAGAACACGGTTAAGCCGCATTCCGACGGCACGGTATCTCGACAGTAATGCGCAGAAAAAGCACAGGATGGGAAGCCGGGAAAAGCGGGGATCCGCGATCATTGTGCGCCGGAGGATCACGTCGTGGAAAACGAGCGCCTTTTCAGATCCACCCTTTTGGTATTTGCAAATTTCATCGCGGCGCCGACGCAGAGTGGAAACTTACGGCGAAATATATTCGGCGCGGATACCATCGGATGCAATAAGGCTGACCCTCGGGAGACAAAATGTTTCATTTAAAATTACGTATTTTCGCAGATTCTTGGATTATTTAATTTTTCAAACGCTTTCTCTCGAGGGAAAATTCAAGGCGGATTGACGCGCTACGCATGTGTCGCGGCGTCGCAAACCAGACTCGAAACGATGATAACCGCTTCGAGATTCGACGCGCGACTTTTTGTCACGTTAATTTAAAATTAAACATTTTCACAGATTCTTGTAGTGTTTAATTTTTCAAACACTCTCTCGAAGGAAAATTCAAGAATTGACGCGCTACGCGTGTGTCGCGGCGTCGCAAACCGGACACGAAACGATGCTGACCGCTTCGAGATTCGACGCGCGAATCTTTGTCAATGCCCGGCGGTAATATTTCCTGCCGACCGCGGGCGATTTTTCTTCGATATTACCCGTATTAGTTCTTCGAGCCTCGCGCAAACGAGTGCCTTTCTTCTCGCGAAGTGTTTCCGCGCGAGGGTTGTAGACGCCGCGGCCGCAAACGAAGGGCGAGAAGAAAGGGCTGACGTGGGAACCCACCAGCTCGGCGACCTATTTCCTTCTTTTTTTTCCAACCCCTTCCACCCCCTCCCTCCCCCGCGATTTCGCCGAAACCATTTTCGTCGGGACGAAAATCGCGCGGGATAAAAAGCGCGACGTATAAAAAAGAACGCATTTTAAACGCGAATTTAATTAAAATGCGCGCGGGCGCGATCAGTATGTATCTCGAACAAATACATATTTACGACGGGCATCAATTTTATGAGAGAAAAATCAATATTTATAGCAAAATACACAAAAAAAAATAATCAAGGAGGCAAATTTATTCATTATTTACCCCAGTTTAGCTTTGATAGAATATTCGTTCAACACTTTATGTCATTAATCGTTTTAATATTACCCATTTTTCACCGTAACATATATAATATATAATATTTTCACAGCAAGCCGCTAATCCTCATTAAAATGTGTGTCGGCGGTTTTTAGGACAGGTACACACACATACACTTTTTTTTTAAATATATCTATACACACGTTCCCATCAGTATTCCACTTTCATCCCCATCCTGCGTCGCGTCCCAAACTTTTATGCGTTTCCACATTTATTCGTCCCGCTCGCAGCTGTCACGCTATTAATTTTGAGACGTTCGGCACTGAGGAACACGTACTGTCTGATTTATGAGGGAATTGCGAAGGTCGTCGCGCGGCGTTCGCGCGCGACCGAGAAAATATTGAATCGTAAACGCTCGTGCGCTCGCGATTAAGCGTCCAATTCTATGTCCGCAGACCCGCCGGCGTAAAAAAAAAGTCAGACTTTCACGGATATTCGGCGTCGTTTTTGCAGATTCGCGCACCACGTTCCTCCGCGATGTACGGACAAAATATTACAGGCGACTCGATATCCTTTAACTTCACGTCTGCGAATAACGTGAATCCGCTACGCGCGAAGAAAAGTTACATCCGCAATACCGTACGGGCGAGAAAAAGTTAATTCGCCGCGCAAACAATCGCGAGTGGTTCAACAATAAAAGCGCGCGCCGTAAATTCCGACGGAATATGACTCTCGTAGTCAATTAAGAGATTTATTATCCTCCATTAAAATTTTTCAACTTCCGCGCGAACGATAACGGGCGGCGCTAATCGAATCAATTGATTCGGAACGAGAAGAGCCGGCCGCTCCTTTTGTTCCGCCGTCCATCTCCCTCTCAGCAACGCGAAAATAATATTTATTCAGCAGTAGAATGAAAATAAATGCCGTTATACGAGGCGTCGATGCTCTCCTTTAAGGCCGTATTTTAATACCCGCAACCATAGACATAGTAAGAACAGACTGCGCGTTCCCTACCTCTCCCGTGTTGAGAACATGCACGAACTTTAGAACGAGATAGCTGACAGTTGAGTAGTCGCTTCATCTTCGTCTAATAAATAGTGGGGCAACCGAGGGGGAAACCGCTGAGGGCACTGTGGTGTACAGATTTACGGCATTACTGGACATTTTTGGGCACTAATTTGGGCATTAGGCCTTGCTGGGGCATCATAAAAATAAGATAAAGTTAGATAAAACAAGATAAAATAAGATAATAAGATAAAGTAATGCCCACTGGGCATTTAGTAGGCATTGGTGTACAAAATTTTAGTTAGCAGTTTCCTCCTCGGAGGCAACAGAAGAGAAAAGATCAAAGGGCCGACAGAGAGTGGGCATACTAGTTACACTATGGTTATACTATGGTTCGATCTTATGCAGGGGACATCGCGAAGGAAAAAGAACGCGGAGGAACAAGATCTATCGCGCGAATTGTAAATCTAGTAACGCAGCTTGCGCAACCGTGCTACGTGCGTCTCTTGCGTCTCTTGAATTTGAAAACGTCCCCTGCGCGCGCGGATCGTAAAGGACGAAATCCGTCGTTATTCGCGGGATTCCGCCGAGGAGAGTTGTCTTCGGGACGGATGAGAGGCAAGGCCGGGACCGTCGGGCGTAGCCGGCGACGCCGATGAATTTAACGCGACGTAATTGCGGCGGAAATATTCGACGGCGGCGGTGATCTATCCCGCGTATTTTTGCGGGGGTGGAAACTTGCCAAGGCAAGGAAGAGCGTAAACCGCGTCGGCGGGGATGCAGCGCCGGTATCTCTACCTCCCGAAGGATTCCGCGTCCGACGCGAGCGAGCGGCGTCATCTCGCACGCGTCGAGTAGCTCTCGACGCGGCATTAGTTAAGGGGATGCTGGAGCGATTCTGCACCTCTCGCATCTTTTTGCATCTTAGATGCTGCGAATTCACGAAAACATTTGTGTAAGTAATATACAAATTGCGTGGCTTCCCGAGTCGAAATTTTGGCCGTTATATTATGTTGAACCTTAAATTCTATTATGTAGTAGAACCTAAGACAGTAAAAGAGGTCGAACTGCAAGTACAAACTTTACTCCTACTTTAAAACTGATAGTGTCGGAAATGTCTACTTTCGCCAATTTAGCATTAAAGTAGGTCCTCTTAAGTAGGGGCTAAAGTAAATTTTTAGAATTAAAGATTCAAGGGAGGAGCGAAAAATATAATGTCATCAAAGTAGGTTATTGCCGGTCTATGTAGGTGTAAATTATCCTTAAAAGTGTCCAAATAGTACCAAAATTTCGACTCGAGTTTTGTGTACAGACCGACCGGTGTTCCGCTAATCGGAACTAAATTGAAGAGCAGCTTGGTATCATTGAAATTAAGTTTAGAAGTCTAACAAAAGATCATGAATTGACAGTTCCGGGGACAAAAGGTGCGAAAAGTGCAGAATCACTCCAGCATCCCCTAAGTCCCCGTCGAGCGCATGAATATGCACCGCGTATCGCGATACTTGGCTCGTTACGGGGGCTTCCCCGATGAATCGCGAGTCTATTTTGTCCCGACGGCAACGAGATTAGACACCCCCGCGTCTCCCGCGCGGGAGGATCCTCCTACCGTCCGAAAGGGAAATTTCGGAAAATCGGGCGTCTCGCGGTCTCTCGCCTCGGGCGAAAACAATTCGCGTCCCACCGCGCTCGTTACCGTGAATTACGACGTTATTATTTTCTTCGTTGCCGAAAGCCCGTCGGCGGCGCGAGGACAATAAACGTCCGCGGAGGTACGAGATGCTGCCGCGTTTTTCGACACGCTTTTTCTCCCCGCCACCCCTGCGCTCCACGTGGCAGTCGCGTACTGACCCTTAATAGCGCCCGCGAGAGACGTATGGCGAAAGTTATAATTGGAGCACACGCCGCATATGTTAGACGGTTTGTCGAGCTGATAAAACCGCGACCTACGATCTTCCTTCTGACTCTCCACCCTCATCCGTCCGTTTTATTGCCCTGCCAGCCGCCCTGTGTGACCGCCTTTCTCCCGCGTTTACATTGTACGATAAGAGAGCTCAGCTATAATAAATCCGCACACTTCTATTACACAATAATTCGGGAATATTGGGGATACATCGTAGGGATGATTGTACTGTGTTTTAAGTCTGACGATATAAATCGGCGCGCAGTTCTCGTTTTTCGAATACTGTCACGACAGGTGGCATTCGGGAATCAACATTAGACTGTTTATTGCGAGAAGTGTTTCCAAGTGCCTCGGTGGTCGAATTGGTTGAAACGCCCGCCTAGCGAGAGGGAGGTTCAGGTTCAAACCCTGGCTGAGGTAATATTTTTCGCAATAAATTTAGAATTTGAAATATTTAGATATTAAAACCCTGTTACGGCTCTTAGGCCTGGTTGCACCAACGTCGCTTAGATTTAACTTTAGCTTATTTCACTCTTTGTCTCTTTCTAAGGGAAACAGTTGGAAAGCGACGAAGAGTGAATTAAGCTACGGTTAAAATTACGTGACGTTGGTGCAACCGGGCCTTAGTCCTTCATTCCTTCAAGAAAACAATAATTCAAGTTGTTTAATTACTCACGACAATCTCGCCCTGAGATCGACGTCCGGAGAACAGGCTGCACGAGAAAACATGCGCTCGTCATCCCGCCGTTCCTCGTTGCTCATATTGTATAAGTAAGAACTTTAGAGTTTTGCATCGTACAATAGATGCTGAACGATCAAGGTTCGCGGCGACCGGAAACGTGGACACGGGACGAAATTCAAATATATGCAAAGTTTATCGCTACCATTCTACTTGTGGCGAAATTGCCATCTCTCGAGCTCCCTAATCGAAAGTCGCCACTTTTATGAAACTCCGGAATCTCTTCTTCCGCCTTCCCTCACGGCTCGCCGAGACCCGATACCGAACGTTACCACATCCCCGCTGGCGCAACATTGCCCACGTTGAAATCTAGAAGTTTACACCTCGGCGCCTCCATCCTCATCTCTTTTCATGCCATCTTTTTATTGCTAATTTCTATTCATGAAATACGTTTCTGTGCCACCGCCGTTGCAGGAGCGATCAGCGAAAGAGCGAAAGAGAGTGAGAGAGAGAGAGAGGGAAAGAGAGAGAAGAGAGCTGTATCTTTTTTCTCTTTCTCGCCGTCCTTGCCACACTTTTTTCCTCGTGAGATGCTTACGAAAGGTCAATAATGCCTTTATTTTCATCGCGCCCTCACAACGCGGGCTTGTAAAATCACGGGATCTCGCGCTTCTCCCCCGCGAGACTCTCGTCCCTACCTTACGAGGCCCTTACGAGGCCCTTACGAGGCCCTTCCGAGGGATCTGCATTTTATTAACTTTCGGTAGCGCCCGCTCGTGCGGCCCGCCCTCCGAGTCCCCGGCAGCAAGCGCGTCGGCATAAAACGACGTAATTCACCAAATTAAACGCAGAACTCCTCGCCGGATAATGGATATTATGCAGCGGTGAGCACCGTATTCCACGCGTTTCTTTCTCCGCCCTTCTCCTCCCGGGCACCTCCACCTACACTTCCGTCCGCTTGTTGGGCAAAGTTAATTAACGAGCGAAAAGCGTCTCCGCGGGAACAACCGTGCTCTTCTCTCCCTCTCTCTTTCTCGCCAGCGAGAAATATTCCCGGTCGGCCGAATTCGGTGACACTACTTCGAGAGACAATCCGCAATTAGGACAATAATTATAAGCGCCGGTAGACCACCGGGAAATTAGGACGTTTTAATCGAGAAACTCGATGAGAAACGGTCCAATGAAAATATCACAATAGTTTGCGGGGAAGCTACCGTTATTTTCGCGTTGAAGTAAACCGTTTGTCGGAAAACCGCAATGAATTCCACCGAAATTCGTTCCGCGCGCTACTCGCCATTCGTCGAATACGAGGAATAAAAGCTATTTAAAAAAAAAAGAAGATCCTCCCTCATTTAAAAGCCCCTCTCTCGTTCTCTCTTTGCGTCGCAATTAATATACCGCGCGGGATAAAATAAACATCGGACACTCTTTACCAGCGAGAAACGCACGGGATTAAACGCGGACGATAATCGATAATGTTCAGATAGTAAATACGCAGGTTCTCCTGCGGGGAGGGGATCGTTGCAAACGAAAAAAAAAGATACATCTCCACGAGCGGACAACGATTTTCAATAATGTAACGCCTGCGAGCCGCCGTCGTGGGGCGCGAGCGCCAAGTATCGATAACGTGTCGCGTTCGTAATCCGTTCGGTGACCGGAAAATTACTCGAACGGAAACTAATTAAAGATAGTTATCGGCCGGCGCGTTGCGCAATGAGTGCATGTCGCGTGTGTACGAGATTTGTTAATCGGGAATTAATCTCGACCGGCCGGATACGGGAGAGCGCGGGCGGCGACGATAAGGGGACCGTTGGAGGTGCCATCGCTGTGTTAAACTCGAACAGGGTTAATCCGGATTAAACCCCGACGGCCCCTCTGCTACCAGTAAAACTGGAAAGGGCAAATACACCCCGTTGATATCTTTAGCCAGGCGGGTCTCGGAGTGTCGCGCGCCTCGTACGCGGATTACAAAGTTACCGCACGAAATAATAGCACCAAGTGCTACGTGTACGCGCGATAAAACTTGGCCCATTCGACGAACTTCGTTCAGTATTCGATAAGCATCGCCGGCATTCCAACGGCACTTTTACAATTTTAAGAAACTTCCGACGGTATTCGGCAAGTATGCAGATCCCCTCTTTAAGATCGCTTCCTCGCATTTTGTAATACGCACGCGCGACGTATCTATTGAAATCAAGTGTATACAAATATGTATAAGTATTCAGGATAAAAAGTACGGGTATTTTGTACAAATTAATAAAATTCGTATGGATCAAATGTGATGAACACAAGTTTGAAGGAATAAAGGACTAAGAGCCGTGACAGGGTGTTAGTGTCTAAATATTTTATTCTAAATTTATTGCGAAAACATATCACCTCAACCAATCGTCTCAACCAATTCGACCACCGAGGCATGTGGCAATATTCATCGCAATAAACAGTCTAATGTTGATTCCCGAATGCCACCTACCGTGACAGTGTTCGAAAACGAGAACTGCGCGCCGACTTAAATCGTCTTAAAACACAGTGCAATCATCCCTACAATGCATCCCCATGATTACCCACCCACCGGACCAAATAATTAAATGAAAGTAATTTAAATAAAGTAAATGTAGAATAAAATATTTAGACACTAACACCCTGTCACGGCTCTTAGTCCTTTATTCCTTCAAATTTTTTTTTATTTTTATGTATTCTCATTGTTTTTTCGTCAGACGTGAAGACCTCAGGGCGGTTGGACAGCCTTGGGACCGCGCTGTCAGGTATTACTCTTCTGTCGCGAACAATTACGGAATCGTATCTTTCCCCCTTTGTAAACATCCGTGGCTAAGTTACATGTCCGGTTCGGTGAAAGACAGAGAGGGTGCAAGTCGCAAACAATACTGATCGCGCAAACGCTACGTGTAGCGTTCGATGGTGAAACTCGAGTCGGCTCGACCCAAACTCGGGGGCCGTGAGAGGTCCATTACCGTCGAAAGGACAAAGAGATTGGGTAAGGACAAACAGTGGAGGAGATCAAGCGTCTCGAAATGTCGCCGACAGTTTCACGGCGCGGGCGCGAGCGCGCACGCGGTCTCTTATAGAGACCAGACCCGGGTTTTTTGCCCCTGTAATTAAACGCCGGGGCACGGCACAATGGTCGAGACGACAAAGGGCGAGGGCATCTCCCCGAAAGATGATTTGTCCGCTGAACGGCACAATGGACATTGATCATTTACTTGACTGATGGACGTTTTCATCCTCGGCTACGATGGCTTCTTATGAGACTCATCGCAATGGTTTACGCAGAATTATTCGCGAGCTCGATCTTACTGAATTAAATGACACTTCGCAGTAATTTTCGATCGGCATTGAAGTTGCTTTTAAGGCGACATAAGTCGCGATCACGCGATTGCACTTTCCTCGCGGAAACGTTGACTTCTTCCCGGCTCGGACCAACGTATACAGGGATACGTAACTTACCTTTGAGAGCGGCTGTGACGGCACGTGACCTTCCGACTACCTCTGCGAGCTGCGTCTTGTGCTTTATGGCGTCGGCGTCGGCCTGGTCGTTGAGCGCGCGCTGCAGCATCCTTTGCGTTTCCTGCTCTTTGACCGAAAGTGCCTCTCGCAGATGATCGGCGTGTATCTCCGACTGCAATTTCAACTGCCGCCGCATCTCGTCGTCGAGCGTCTTCTGCTCCGTCAGCAGCTGACACACAAAGACGGACACTCGTAAAAACTTGAACGAGCAACACGCATACCTCATTGGCTCGTCTTATAAACTTTTTTCAGTGGCGTAAATAATTAAAGAAACATGATTTTATATCACAGAAATCAAATATACCCGGAGAGAAATTTTTCTTAAAGTTTATCCTGAAAATCACGTAATCGTGGGGCAACACATTTCGGAGAATTTTATGAGGGTTTTTCGAAATTTTGTCATACATTCTACTAGTAATTATACTTGGTATACATTTCAATACTAGTAGGATGTATGGTAAAAATTCAAGAAGCTCTCGTACAGTTGTTTAAAATGTCATGTTGTCCCACGATTACGTGATTTTCAAGGTAAATTTTAAGAGAAAATTCTCTCCGTGTACTCCTTTTTTATCAGAAATGCAATGTTTTCTCTTTTATCTTTTTCTGCCTTTCCTGATGTTAATGTTGGTTGATAATTTCAACATGAGCTTTTTACATTTTATTAAATGCAAGTGCACCGCGGATTTGTAACGTCACGTTCCTCGGCCCCTTCAAATCTCCTATCTACGGGATAAGAGAAAATGAACGTCACGTGAGAGATAAGCCAAAGTTTCAGGAAACTAGATAAGACGTTGCATGCCAGTGCTTTAAAGTCTAGAACAAACAGTGTCTCTCGACAGCACCGGCGACGTTGTTGCGAGGTACAGAGAAACGAGAACATCGGTGGCCCGATTCTCGAGGAACGACGAGGAAAAAAAAAATAGATTTCCTCGAGATCCGTGCCACTTAACGCCCTTTATTTGGAACCAGACCTCGGTACAAAGAAATACGCGAAGAGGGACAATTCCGAGTCGGAAGCGATAGAATTTGGCGAAAACCTGCTCCTCTTGGTAACCATCGAGGGTGTCCTTTTTGTATTAAAAACCGAAAAATCTCCCCGAGACGCTCCTGCAATCCCGCGGCAATCGCCACTCTCGGCGTGATAATACCGTTCAAGATACAGGGCCCGAGGCATTAGCCTAATGAGACTTTGATGAATTATCCGCACTTAAGGCATCACCGGGACCGCCCTCATTGGGCAGCGACCCAAGCCTCGAAAGTCTGATACGTCCTCTATCTCCTGTCCGCCGACGTCGTCTCGCCCCACTTGGTTCACCCTTTTCACTCCCCGGCCAACGTTGTGTTTCGCATACAACGTCCACGGATCCGTGTTTCTGGGACGGTCCGCGGACATGCACCGGCCCGCCATCGCCTGGAACTCTATGTACCGAGTGCCCGTGTCAATAATTAACGCCCGGCTGACCCGACAACTTCGCCGACCCGTTTGAGTCAAGGGTGCGAGAGGGATCTCTACCGACGCCACAGGACGCGAGACTTCTCGATCGTTGTTCGCGCGCGTTACACCCCAGGCTTCGCGATCTGGGAGGACAGATCGGTCAAGCTCTTCGGATACTTAATGTCGTTAACACCGATAATACACGAAGAAATACCGTTGTCTCTGTGCGGCGCAAAATGCGGCGGAATCGAGGACAGATGGAAATGAGCCGTAATCTTAAAGCTGACTATTTTTCACGTTGCCATCGTCGTTGCCGCGACGACCTGAATATTAAAAGAAGCTGCGCTTGTTCCTCGAACAACGAATCTTAATTTCTGCAAAAGCAGGAAATTACAATACAATCTTTTTTTCATTAGTGCTTCCTATTCACGGAATATCTCTCGATTATAAATTAATTTTTCCACGTAAATTATCTGAAATTAATCGACATAAAATTGATATTTTATATATGACTTAAACATGCCAAAAAAAAAATAATGGCAAAGGCAAGGCTTTTCCATTCGGCCGAGCTAAGCTGGCTCAACGTTCTATAATCCGTTTTGGCAAATCCAAAACACTTCACTAACACCGGTCGCATGCCGCAATTGCGCCAAGCCGGATTAATTAAATACGGTAGAGGAAAAACGCGAGCCGTTTATATTCACGCGAAGTCACGCGAAAATTGTTCCGCTCGCAACAAACACAGCTGTTTCCGCTCCGTATCGTCGATTACGGGATTACGGTATTTACTCTGTCGCAATTATTCCACTAATTATTCCGACATTTTTCTCCGCTTGGATCAAGGAATCGGAAAGATCAGTAAGGTGGTTATTAATACACGCGCTGCTTAATCGAGCGTCCGTCAAAAGGAAATGATAATGACATTCGTATATCCCCCTTGCGATTTAAATTGCAAAAAGGTCCCTCCAGCTAGACAATGCAGTTACCTATCTCGTGCCCCTCTGTGTATTACGTTTATCTTTCTCTTTCTCTTTCCCTCCCCGTCCTCGAATACCGACGATAACGAATTCCGCTCGGTACTCGCGTTTATCTCTCGCGAAGACGGATTCGAACGAATGGAATCGCGGCGGTTTTTTTCCCCGGCTCGTAACTAATTTAATGACAACGATTTGTACGGCAATCTACCTGGGGATCGGGCGACGGATGCGGCGGCGAGATCCTCTCCGAGAGAAAGGAAAACGGATTTCGGGCTATTAACTCGCGCCGAGCGATCGAAAGTTCGCCGACGGAAAAAGTCGAAGCTCCCTTCGAGATATCGTGGACGGAAATCCGCGCGATTCGCACCCCGCGTTCGACGTGGCGTCCTCGATGATCGAGGGAACAACGCTCCTTTTCTCTCTTAATGAAATCGAGATTGATTTCCTCTTCACTTGGTACTTAAAAGTAAACCGCCCGTGATAAAGGACTTTCAGGAGTTACGCGTGTCGTAAATCTCAATGTAACTTCGCTGAAGCGGAAGAATTTTATTCGCGTCCCTCTTTGAGATCTATAAAAATCCTCTGAACCGGGGAACTGTTCATCCTCATCGCGCACACACGTGTCTTCCATATCTTCGTTTCGCGTCGACGGCAAGTAATACGAGAAGAGGCTCGCGCGAAATTTATTTATTAGCTCGCGCATATTCCCGTTGCGAAATAGATCAGAGTTTACGACGGTTACCGAGTTACCACTAAGAAAATAGATTGGACCTTGCAACGACGATTCCGCCGTTCCGATGCAAAAAATTCCTCCTGTTTTGCAACGCGAATTAGTCTGCCCGTTCGACGTGTCTTCAAATAAAATGTCAAGTGTCAACCGGCAATTTCGAAAGTGCTCGTTCGATAGTACCCTATCGGAAAAGGCTTTTCGTTAAGCTTCTGAGATGCAATTAAACGAGAAAGAAAAAATCTTATTGTCCATATTCAATCGAACTTAACTTTTTCCCTCGGAACTTCGATTCGCGATTCGATTACCATGATTTCAATGTTGAATCGAAAATTTCCGATTGATGAAACCTCACCGCAACATCTTCCTCAAGTAAAACCTCTCGAGGAATTCGTCATTGAAATAAGGGACGAACTAGAACACTCCACATTATTCAATTAAAGACTCGACGAAAATTCAGAATACCGACGACGTCGTTTTTAAATCCAGAATTAATTCCAGAATCTTAGTGCAAAATGAGACAGGTGTCTGCGATTCATGGGAAAAGGCGCGAGCGGAAAAAAAAAGAAATCGATCTGCGATGGAAAACTATGAAGTACACTCTAAGAAATATGGATGTGAATTCTCACCAGTGGTGTGGAATTGACACCCCATACAGGTGCTTATATAATTCTCACCTTATCGATGTGAAATTAACGTTGCCTGGTTAGTGTGGAAAATTCACACTGTCAACGTGTACGATTAACAACGTGTAAACGGCCATTGAGTGGCGTATTCCTCGGAGAAGATTTTGAAACGCAACCCTCAATCTAAATGCGTGTTCCTAAACTCTTAAAAAATTTAAAAAAAAGTGTCGCAACCACTCTGTCCATCACTGTACCGCGCATGATCGGTGCAGCACGTGTGACCGCATTGACGTTAACGCGGGAATTTCTAGATTTACAGGACGCCCCCACGGGGAAGAACCCTTAAACGCTCGTTCTTTCGCGCGGCTGGTTAGTCGTCCTATACACGTCGAGTAATATTTTTCCTACCGGCGAGCGCTTCCGTCGTAAAAGCGGATATACGATCGGCGCCACGTCGCGCACGTGCGCTAAAGATCGTTTCTGGAGAACGAGTGCATCACCTCGCGCCCGAAGTGTGCGGCCAAACGACTCCCGAAGGCGTAAAAGCGTGTGTGCACGTTAAAAGGAGAAAGGGAATACTCGAATTAAAATTGAAGGAGCTAATTAACTGAAACTGCCGAAGCGGCAACTTTCCTGTAGCTCACGGTATCGGTGTATCTTTCTAGAAATTCAAGTGCAAGCTCAATGCGGGAAGGGAGCGTGGGACTCGCGCGGACTTCCGTTTATTATTGCGGAATTTATTAGCTTCCGTAAGAATTTCTATTAAATACACCGGGCATTTTAGTCGCACAGTGTAGCTGCCTGTTCGCGCAGGAGCGCTAAAATTATCGGCGATACTTTGGCGAGTGGTATCGCGCGGCGATGCGCTCCGGAAAATGGCTCGGGCGAGTTTCGCTGCTCGCATTTTGTTTCTAGACGATAGTAAGGTAAACCCCCGCGCGCGGGCGGGATAAAACAAATCGTGACAAAAAGTTTCATCGATAATTCACGTCCGTCGCGGTAAATAACTTTCAGGTGTACCACCATAAAGATATCCCGCGACCGGGCCAAATCCCAAACGGCGGAGGCAGATAAGGAACTATGAATTTTTCAAGCCCCCTACGATCCTGGAACGTATCCTTACTACGACTTCTATTTGGCTCCGCGGAAAAATCTATTTATTTGTTACGGATATAAACAATGAAGCGCTTGATAAACAGCGTCCTTTCGATTAATTTATATTTAATTTATTTAGTAGAGAAAAATCCTACATTATGAGACTTTCAACAATCAAATTCGATCATAAATCTTTTTTGCCACAATTACGCGAATATTTCACCAGAAGGGCAATAAATTCACGATGGGACCAACAGATGACGCCTATTAATTTAGCAGAAACTCCGCTATCTCATATTAAGAGCTTATTTCATAATAGAGGACTTGCCTCTATATTCAAGATACATATTTTTAGATTGTTTGTACGCGTGTGTTTGTATTTATATATATGAGAATGTAGAAATTAATTCTTGAAGATAACAGATCATTCTTATTTGTAACCAATAATTCAATAGTTTCGATAATTGTATTCGGTAATAAACGCAAATGAATATTTTAATAAAGTACACTTTTTCCACGAGAACCAATAACTTTTTCATCGTACAGTGCCCCCCCCCCCGAACATTTCTGCTTAGGACGTTTTTCTACCGTGGCCGTCGACACACACGTACCCCGAATACACGTACGCGAAGAAAAAAAAACCTAATTAACTCCTCCAACTCATTCGAAAAAATTTGACCCGTGGCCTTTCCGATGACCGGCTTCATTTGGCCGATGATTTGCAGCGCGACTTCGCCTCCGCTTTTGCGACGCTGGGACGAAAACATTCGGAGTCGTTGACGAAGACGACGATGAGTTGTTTTTCCGTGGCGAAACTACGTTAATTAAATGACGCGAGAGAGGACCCCTCTTTGCGCGACGAGCAGCGGCGCAAACGCATCATAAAGTTCGCGACACCGACGACGACGACACGACACACTTTCGTTTCGCGTTTGCCCCCCCAACGGCCTCGCATCGCGACTGTCGCGGAACGAACGATCGTTTGTTAGCGGCAACTTATGAACAAATTATACAATGATTACCATTTAATTAATTCCGCTATCTTCCTCATATATGTATATATGCAATTTAATGGATGACGGGGGGGATATCGGTCGGCGATACGTCCGCGATGCATTAACGTTAAAATATTCGACCGGACGTTAACGAGCGGTACCGGAAGCTCGTAGACAAATAGCAATTAGAGGACACCGCTGTTCCCGTCCGAAACGAGAACAAAAGGTCGTGCGAGAGCCCGCCGCGCGCGCGGATCGATTCGACAAGATTTATATTCGGCGGCGCGGCCCCGGGGGGATAGAGAGACCGAGAGACGGGGGGAGGGGATATAAAGAAGGGGGGCCGGAAAAGAGCTGTCGGACAACTATGAGGACAGCGAGTCACAATGGTTCCTCAGCAGATATTCCTCCCGGTGGCGTACGGCCACGGGCTACGGCACACAAACGCCGTATACTCCAAGGGAATAATATCGCCCCCGTTGCTGTCGAAATATTGGCGCCCGGCCAAATGGAAATAAATAAAAGGGGGGGTCCGACGGTCGCTGGGAGCCATCCTCTGACGCGGGCGCATCGCCGTGTATGGCGTTACATACGGCGCCGCGATGCGCCGATTTCAATTCGGCGTATACGAACAAAAACACCGATGCACCTGTGCCCCGATCTGAATACGACTCGGCTCCACCGCGGAGGGCGATTCGATCTCGATTTGACTCGCAAAGTTGGCGCACGGTCTTACCGAGCGCAAGTGGGAGGACATGAGGGATTGTTTGAGCCGAGAAAAAGAACGCGTCGTCAATATTACGCGACGCGCAATGTCTGACTTTTTAACTTGATCTTAACTTAATTAATCAAATCGCTCGGCGATTTTATAACACGTGAATTGTCACTGACGATAACGATTTCACCTAACGAAAAAACCCGCGTTGTATGTCCGGTATTTAACGGCGCGCAGGACAGGTTGGAAAAAGACGGTATATGGATTCACTTATAGTAATTTAACTGGCCACCTCCACCTGTGCCAGGTCCTAAATGGCTTTTACGTTTCAAATTAATTTTAGCACCTTACAAATGATGGTAAAAAAATTTGAATTGTTTCAGAAATAAAGAATTACGATTACAGCTTTTCACAGTATGATCTGAGAATTTCTCGTCGTACCGTTCTCGGCACGAGAGTCCACGTAGGACTCTGGCCATCTAACAGTGTCCTTTCACAAATTGCGGAATATCAATACGATTAGCCGATTGTGCCACGCTCGATTTGTGCGTGACCAAACGACGTTCGCTTCGACTTGGACTCGGAATCTTCGGCTAATCAGAGCGGGGCGTCTCTCTGTGGCGCGGCCGCCACTGGAGGGGTCTCGTAAAATGTAACTTTAGCAATGTTCGAATATTACTTTATATTACCGCGAGTCATTCGGCCCGGGAGACCCTGCGAAGCAGTAAAGCGTGTGACGTGAGCGGCTGTGACTCGGGTGACCCGTTGTTACTTTCTTATTCCGACGAAGGTCCGTTTTATCACCGTGATCTCTTCTATTCGCCCGCTTTAGAACTTAAGCACCATCATTTCCACCGCTTGGCTTTTAAATACCTCTCCTCTCCCCCCACCCCTCCCACTTCCATCTTTCCCCGTCATTTTTCCCTTTCACCGCGAAATACATTTTCTCGGAGATTTTTCGCGTTTCACACGATTATTATCGCGGAACGATTTAACGAGAGGGTCTTATTTTATGCCATCTCTCTTTAATTCGCGCGGCTACGTCCGCGACGACGGAGCTGGATTTCACGCGCGAACGCGTGGCTGTGCAAATTCGTCTGAATGCTAGGGTAACATTAATAATGGCGCTAAAGCCCGCGTTTATCTGTATTTGTATACCAAGAGGAGACAGGAATGGAGCGTGTAAAAGCACGCAACACGGTGCGCGATTCGCGGGCTAAACAGGGCGTCTGGAAGCCATGAATTGTGCTTGAATATATTCTCGTAAACGTATATGTGCATTATAAAATTAGCCATTCTTTACGGCGGAATGCACGAAGAAACGCGATAAATCGCGTTACGTTCGCAAATTACAATTGACAAATTTAAAATTATGTCGTTCTGAGAAAGTTCCGAAAAATTAAAAAATGTACTTTTCTATAAAGGTCCGTGTTCATGTGATTCACGTTTTTAATTAAAAATATAACGAAGACACTTCTTACCTTCTTCGCGTGCACATCTTCAAGCTCGAGCCTCTCTTGGTTGAGCGCGAGGCTTATTAGCGCGTCCAGCTTTTCCTGAGTCGTGTCTTCACCCGTCGTTCTCAGTGCCGCCTTCACTTTAGCTTCGCTGACTGTCTGTAATTAAGTAATTTTCCTCTGAAGACAGTGACGACATTATCGACGCAGTATTATCGATCTTGTGCGCGAATCGCGTTTCGAAAATATAAAATTTGAAGACCACGGGATTTACGTCAACTAAATAATGCCACAACTTACTCTTAATTTCTCCAGCTCCTTTTGCAGATTGTTGACTTTGTGATACATATGCAGGACGAACAAATCGAAGGCTTCTTCGCTGACAGACAGCTTCTTGTCATGAATATTTATATTGGGAAACAGAATTTGCAATTCTTCATTGAAGTTGTTTCGCGCCGTCTGAATCTGCTTCCAGTAGCGCTCCGTGACGTTACAATTCTGCAACTCCTCGGTATATTTCTTCTTGGCTTCATCCACGTCGTCCATAATCTTCTTGATGTTCCGCCTCGCGGCGGTCTTCATGTGGGCGGCCGCTTCGAGCATAGGCTCGTCGATTAGAGTGTACATGCGTTTAAGAGAATCCAACGCATCTTTCGCGTGCTCCTCCGCCTGCTGTACGGTCTGTTTCCTCTTTTCCGTCGCCTCCTTCAACCTGCGAACGTGACAGATCTGATTACACAATCGATACACAAACGAAGTGTGAGACTTGATTACTAGAGGTGTGACGTTATTTAACATATGTTTAGCCTTTTTACCCCGCAGAGAGAGAATAAACGTCGTAAATTGTTCTATCGAAACATTAAGGCCCTGTTTCACCAACGTTGTTTAGCTTTAAGCTTAGCTTAATTCGTTCTTTGCGCCTTTCTAAAGTAACAGTTGGAAAGAGACAAAGAACGAATTAAACTAAGTTTAAAGTTAAGAGACGTTGGTGAAACCGGACCCAAGTCGTCTTACTGAAGCCCTGCCCACCTCTGATCACGGCATTATCAAAAACATTATCAAAATAATGCAAAATCCGGAAAAACAAAACGCAAAAGACGCCAAAAAATAACATCAAAATGTTACACCTCTATTGATTACATAAACGACGATTACCTTTGCCAGACGACTCCGCTTATCGTGGTGCCACCACTCTCAACCACATTGACAACATCCTTATTGTATTCCTGAAGCGCGCACACCGCTCCGTGATACGCCGCGATAGCTTTAGCGGCCGCTTCGCCGCAGTACGTTTCCAACTCGATGAGATTTTGCGGCATCAATTCGTCGCGTATAGTTTTAGGAGGCGGCGCTGGCTTTGTAACTGTAAAGATATGAATTACTTATCTTTCACACCTCGTGCAAAACGCGAGAAACAACGTAAACGTACCAACGTCCACTTTTTCACTCTTCTCGTTACTAACACGGATTTCGGTATGTTTCTTGTTAGTAGACGCTTCTTTCTGCTCGGTCAGTGATTTAAAAGCTGGTTTGGGCGCTACGGTACACACATGCGATTGTTAAACGCTAGTAGGGGCATTATTTATCAAGTATGTAACATGTAATCTATGTAACCCTAAAACGTGTTGAAGGAAGGAACTGGGTCAAAGGAGAAGGTATGAGAAACATGATATGAATTAAGGAATCAGGCATGGATTGGGACTCACGTATGTACTCTACAACTTTTGCGCGCTGTATTCTTATCTGACCTGGTTCTGGCTCCGATGTCTCCTTGATGAACAAGCCCAGTATCCTGCGAAACAGACATTTGCACTTCAGTAAAACAACCAGTTGCCATTAACGCTACGCATAATTCTCATTTCCTCACGTCTGCTTCAACGTTTCGAAGAACGTAAGTACGAAGTCGAAGTAGCTGGAGTCTTCTAGGAAGATAATCCGGATGGCTTTGTCTGTGCCAGGAATCCATCCCTCGAGAGTGGCTCGGACTTCTGGGTTTCGCTTTGCATACGTTAGTATTCCTAAGGTACCTATCGTCACAGCTCCTAGAGTTATCAGCGTCCCCGATCCCCGACTCTTCTCGCTGTTATGGGAAACGCAGGCAATTAGAACGAATCTAAATTTAAGTCTATATTTCAAACAATTCACTTTCTTCTTCCCAGCCAAAATTAATCAAATAGCCGGCGCGCGCGGAATCACAGAGAGACAATAGCATGCATTGGCTCGACAAGCAAATATTCTCAAGACTCACGTTCCGGCGCGTTTACCTTTTCGGTGATGCTGTCGAATACTTAAGTCCCGTAAACCTGGACACGAGTCTGACATCCCTGCATAGCCTAGAAGAAGTACGAAGCTCAATACTTTTGCGCACACACAATACAGAGACGCGGAGAGAGAAAATACAAAAAAAATCAGTAAAACCATATCGCTCGTCGAAGATCCCACGACTCCCGTAATCTCTCGACGAGCCTGTCGCACACGAGGGTGGTGGAATCACGAGTGTGACAGATGTCATTCATAAAGTTGCTCAATTCTTTCAGGGGAGCACACGACCGGACATAACCTCACCGCGCCTCGATTCTCGCGCGAGATCGCGCACAAACCGCATTGTCAACCGCTTGTCGGGCTCGAGGAGGCGCGGGGAGGGTGTCCGCCGGTCGACGACGAGCGCCTGGCGAGCGGCGAGGCCGGTACGGGCCACGCGGGCCCTCCGAGACTCCGAGGGGACTCACCTTCCATCCGGCTCGTACTTGACGCGCGCCCGCGACTCGTTGTACCTGGCGGTCAGGTGCAGCCTGGAGCAGCCGTGTTTTTTTACCTGAAAGGTGAAACGGCGACGGGGTTGAGCGCTTCTGGAGTTACGTAAGGCCCTCGTGAGAAAACATGCCATCTTTGTCACGCGCGCGCGGGCCGGACCGAAGCGTCGCGGACACGTCGCCGGGGAGTCCCGCCGGCGCCGTCGTCGTCGTCGCGGAACGCGCGACGCCCGTCGTCGGGCGCCGATGGACGCGGCCGACGGCGACGGTGCCCGGGAACGCCGGGTCGTGTCGCGCGACACTGTCGCGAGGACCCGCGACGTCACGACGTGTCATCGTCGCGGTCGCTCCTCGGGGACGGGCCCGCGCCCGCGGCACTCGGACGCGGAGGATCGCGCGCCGCCCGCTCCACGGGCCCCCCGCGCGCGGCTACGTACCCGATTCAGACCGTTGCACGGAAATTTTAATCCAATTCGGAACATCTCTCGAGCGCGGCCGGTCAGGCAGCCAGCCGGAAAAGGGGAACGACGGCACGGTGGCGCGAGAGGGAGGGGGGGCCAAACAGCTGGCCACGGTCCGCGGCCGGAATCGGGACGGAACTGCGCGAAAAGAAGAATGCTGCGTGCGGTGGGCGCGGCGCTGCGAGGTGGGTGTACGCGCGGTCCGCGCTCGATCTCGCGATCGATCTCGCGATCGGCGAATCGCGCGTTATCGCGAATTAACCGCGTCGGCCGCGACGCGCCGGCGATCTCGCGCGGCGTCGCGTGCGACGGGTCGCGCGACGTCTCGGGAGGTTAGGTCCGGCCATGACACGCGGCTGGCGGAGGGAACGGAATCGGAACGTGGGCGCGCGCAGTTTCAAAGGGGCGCACGCGGGGCTTCTCGCCTCGAGCGCACGTCGCGTTTGCGGATCTCGTACTCGCAGCGCACGTTCGGTTAATTGTTGCGGCTGATCCAACCCTTTCGTGACCGAGTTATTATTTTTCTTCTTGGTTTTTTAGTTTTTCGATACAGTTCTTTCCTGTGAACGTATATGCTAAGGGCAACTTTAACCAACTCCGATTAACTTTAATCGATGATTAACTCAATCAGCAGTGTCGCCAACATGAAGACTTATTGTGTGTGTCGTTCTCAACTTATCTCTTAGTAAACTTTTGTACTGACGTAATAATTTAACAATTTCATCCGTGCTAAAGCCGTTGTATGTTTTCAAGAAGGATATTTTAATTTAATACATGAAATCACAACTACACCATGCCTCAAAAAGATTAAGTTAAGAACGACACACACAAGTCTTCATGTTGGCGACACTGCTGATTGAGTTAATCGTCGATTGAAGTTAATCGAAGTTGGTTAAAGTTGCCCTAAGACCCGGTTTCACCAACGTTGTTTAACTTGAAGCTTAGCTTAATTGGTCCTTTGTCTCTTTCCAACTGTTACTGCAGAAAGAGACAAACGTGAGTTAAACTGAGATTAAAGTTAAGCAACGTTTGGTGAAACCGGGCCTAAGTCAACTTGAGTCCTCTTAAATTTTGCAAGTGGGACTCGCGTCCCAGTGAGAAACGATTCGTCGAAACGGCGTCAAATCGACGTCAATTTGACGGTGTCGATGTCGATTCGATATGTTTAAGACACGTTTCCCCAAGTTTGTAATCTCTTGTCTTACGAGCGTACATATGTGGTGTTCTTTCAGGAATCGCAGCGAGGGTGACGAGTACGAGTACAGCGAGTTGCATTGCTCCAAGATGCAATCCTGTTTTGAACTCCGTGCAGCACAGAGGGTTCGGGGCGCTGTCGATCGCTGTCCAGAAATGGGCTGTTGGACTTACGCAACAAAAGTCATTACTAAAGTAACGTGGACTGTAGCGGAAACGATTTGTGGAGCATATTGATTTCTAAGACAAAAATGAATCGTTACGTGAAAGTAATGTTACTTTTTCAGCCATGCGGCGACGGAAAATCGTCTAGCTTTGCCGGCGGGACCTATTAACGTGCCAGCGCGAACGGTAATCAAGTTCTCTATGACCAAAGGGAAGCGGCGGACCGTCAAGACGGTGTTAGACCGTTTCTACCGATTGCACTGGTAATATTTGAAGCACACGTCAAGCACGCTGTCAATAATCTCGAAAATCGCACCGTACATTTCTGAACAATGTTGAGGCCCAAGTTCGAGCGACGGAAACAAAATGTTACAGGGGTATCTGGATCAGAACAATGGCGGGCCGCCATAACAAGCTGTGGACGAAATCGTCCGCCAGGAAGAAGAGGCTACGGCGGCATGTTTTCTGCAACGCCACGCAGTCGACGATGCTGGACAAGATGACGTCCAAGTACTGGCGCAGACGGCACTATTACGTCGACGACCCGTACGAGCCGTATCACAATCGCGAGGAGTTCGCGATCACCCGGAAGAAACCGTTACCTTAATCCCTGTCAGACTGTTAATTGCTAGGTTGTAAGCTTTCGATTTAAGGGGTATTAAAGATCATGTTGTCAAAGCGTGACCGTGTTCTCTCTTGCCAAAAGTTACTAATTATTACGAGACACGGTGGCGTCTCGCGCCAAGTATAAGCGCAGCTAGAACCGCGCGCACGAGACCGACCGTGTAATTTACGCGAGTACGCAAGTTGACAGGCCCTCAGATTTTCAGATCTCAACAACAGCTGATCCGATTAACTTCTAAGCGCTTACATTTACCGCGCGATCAAACGCTCTGTAACGGTACTATCCATCTTTCCGGGTGTGCCATAAACGGTGACGTTACAACATGCTTAGGACCAGTTTCACAAACGTCGGTCAACTGCTAACCTCAGGTTAACTGATTCTGTCTCTTCTTAGATAATAAGATAAAAAAAGATAGGGAGTTGGCTGAACAGTTAACTAGTGTTCAGTCGACCCTTTATCTTTTTCCATCTTATTATTTGAGAAGAGACAATTTCATACCGCCTAGGCTGCGTTCAGAAACAACATCACCCGAATGCCCCAGTGTATCATTTTATCCTTGTTTAATGATACTCCGAGGTACTCGCGTGGTGTTTCTGAACGCAGCCCTAGTAAAGGCCGTATCAGACTAGCAATTGTCCACGCAGAGTGGATTGGAATTGGCGATTGTCTTTTAGCCAATGAGAGCAAAGCAGTCAGCGATTTAATCGACTCTCATTAGCTAGAGGATCAAGGACAATCCCAATCCGAGTCGACAATTGCTAGTTTGATTCGGCCTTTACGGCACTGACCATAAATTGTTCTGCGTACATACAAGTACGTATCCTTTAGATTTATATATTCGTCTTCGCATCTTTGCCGAGGCTTCTCTGAATAGTCAAATATAAAGTAGTATTTATTATTACACATTGATAATATTATATAAAGATATTAATTACCGTCGAACATACAGAGTATCCCCCCTTCCCCCAATCATTACAGCAAGAGTACTCGTAATTGACGCAAGATTCATGTTGCCTAACGATGCATGCTCACGTTTCTCGGCGCAGATGTTGGGGTTATTTGTTAGCACGATCGATATCATTTCAAAATGATAAGATAATACCGCGTCGTACGTTTCGCGAGCATCTCGTTACACTCGAAAATATCCTCCCTTTTAGCGTCTCTCCTTTTCTCCCTTTTCCATCTACCTAAAATTACAATCTATCGGTCTTTTAGCTTTTTTTTTATCAAGAGGTCACGTGGTCGGACCCCCTACGTGCCGCGCGACACGACGGAGAGCGTGGCCTCTCGTACAGTTCAGTCGCGTCTCGTCCCTCACGGTATTTGCGTCGGTTCCTCGTTGCTCTCCGTCTCGCGTGTCCTTCCCCCCCTTCTCGCTCTCTCTCTCTCTCTTTTCCACCGGCGATAACGTCCCGCTCGAGAAAACATGCCATATCGCGGAAAAATACGACTGCTCGGCAGAGCGTGCGTCGCGTTCGGTAACGCGTGCGGGAAGAGCGAGGGCAATACGTGTTTCGCCGTCGCCAGCATTGCCGGCAGCAGAAACTTCTCCGTGGGCCACACGCTCGATATGAGGTGAGCAGCGTAAAATCCCAGGGCCGTGACGGGCGCCGGGGCGCGCGGGATCTCTCCGCGTTTCCGGGCGATCGACGTGTCCACGAGCGATTACCGTCGCTCCGATCTCCGGACGGTATTATCTAGGGGTCGAGTGTTCCAGTCGTTCAATCGGATAACTTTTTACCCTTTAAAGGCCGAATCAGACTAAATCGCTGGCTGCTTTGCTCTCATTGGCTAGAAGACAATCGCCAATTTTACGCGGATTAGATTGGCGATTGCCTTTAGAGCCAATGAGAGTTGATTAAATCGCTGGCTTTGCACTCATTGGCTAGAGGACAATCGTCAATTCCAATTCAATCCGAGTCGGCAACTGCTAGTCTGATTCGGCCTTTAGATTAGCATCCTTTATCTCTTTCTAGTTGCTCCCCTTAGAAAGAGACAAAGGATGTTAACCAAAGGGTAAAACGTTATCCGATGATTGGAACAATCGACCTCTAGGTCGGTATCCATAATCAAATCTTATATTCAAAACAAGATCATCTTTAGATACACCATAGCCAATGAAACGTTCCATACAGCATCTTTAGATGAATTCAAGGCGGTCTTGAATACAAGATCTGACTATGAATACCGGCTCTAGTCTCGATTCCACTTGAGCTCGTCAACGGGAATCTCGAAGTGCCACTTCACTGGCTGGACACATTCCTAGATTCTCTAAGACGAGACGATCTTTAACCTTTAATTACACGCGAGTTCTCGAGAACGCGTAACTCTTAAAAATTGTATGATTATATAAATTTATCTGAAAAAAGTTCCTCGATTTCGATATCACTTAATTTACGTTAATTCCTTGCAGATACCTTTCTGCTACATATAATTGCACAAATTTAAAAAGCGAGTGGAGTCTCGGACATACGAGTAATTAAAGCCTGATCCGCAATGTGCTCCTTGCGTCTAGAAACATTCTATTTTATACATAAGCAAATCAAAACGTTTTAAAAATTTGTCGACAATACACGATTGTACACAATGTACAATTTACAAGCTTGCACAAACAAAATTTTCGAACTTTTCGTATTTACTGGCTGCAAAATAGAATGTTTTTAGACGCAAAGAACGCATTGCGGATCAGGTTAAGGGTAAGATCGGATGGCGAATTGAGCACTGTCGTCACAATCAGACCTGCCACGGTCGCTCGTTCGGACTGCGGTCCACTTGATGCTGCAAGTGCTTCTTCTCTTTCCATTTGATAAATAAAGAAGGGGAAGAACGCTTCGAAGCATTTGTAGTATCAAGTGGACCGCAGCCTCCGTCCTATTTCACGTTCGTCCGTCTCTATTAAAAGAGACCATTCGAAATTCCGAAGCTCTCCCCAGTGAAAAATGCTTCGTCGAAACGATGTCGAATTGACATCGACACTGTCGGATTAGCATCGATTCGACATCAATTTGACGGTGTCGGTGTCGATTCGACGAGTCATTTCTCGCTGGGTCTGGCATGCGCCGGGAAAACTTTCTCCCGTATAAAGAGATCGCGTGTCTCACGATGATAATCGCTTGATCGCTGAAGAAAGATAGATAAGGCGAAAATCGGTATTATCGTCGCACGTTATTATTCGTGACCCATTGGAGACGGGACTGGCAGTATGAAAACGACACAATTTCTCGTGCAGAAGGAAGTTATCTTATCGATTAGATTTTTTTTTCCTCGAAAGCGCAATACTTTTCGCGATAACGGTAATCGCGATTCTTAACAGGATTGTTCTCAGAGGGCTCGGGTGTCGGAAACCGCGAAACGTTTCAACTACGAAAGTCGCGTATTGTTTAATTTAACATTGTTAATCGGATGAATGTCGTAACAATAATTCACCCAGGGAGAATTGATTTGTCGAGACAATGTCGAACCGACATCGTTTCAGCATCGATCGACAAATCACTTCTCACTGGGAAAAGAGGATTCAGAATATGGCAGAGAAAAATGAAGATTCTAAGTGCAACACGTGCAAGCGACACGAACAGACCATACTTGTATTTTGAATGAAAGTTTCTACGCGCACACTTACACACGTGTCTACTCATGCATACATATAGAGGTCGTGTAGAATTTTATGCTAATAAAAGATATGTCGCTTTTATCGTAACTAGAACAGTACATTACGCGCGTTAGTCCTAGTCTACAATGGAGGATTTAAGCCCTAAGCTTTGAGAAATTGACCAATCACGGTCAAGTGCGAGTAGAATACGCGACTGTGATTAGTCAGTTTCTTAAGGCTTCGAGTTTAAATCTCTATTGTAGACCGGAACTTACGGATCCTCTCTTATCGATAAAAGTGCCACTGAAATTGGTTTGGGAGGATTTTTATCGGCCGAAAAGATTGTTTACGGTCATTTTTATCGATAAAAGATGATTCAGAGGCAAAGAAACTAGCTGACCTACTAATTGTATTTTGAAACAAAATTTCTGTGCGCGCACATTCACATGCACGTGCATACTCAACGTACATTGTATAGAGGCCATGTAGAAATGTTATGCTAATAACAGATCTTATGTCGCTTTTATCTTAATAGGCGCACGGGCAGCGTTTCGAAACTGACATTTACACGGTACGTTATCTATTCCTTCCATCCGTGGACAATTTTTTTTAACGGGAAATAAATTGTCCAAGAAAAAAATAAATAAAACGAATGTTACGAGAATTATGTCTTGGAGAGCAGAGATCGTGGATTCAGGTTTTACTTCTTGGTCTCTCGATCGTCGTGCAGAATTACCAAGTTCTCGATAACGTGCGATTTAATTCATCGTTTTCTTCATACCGCTTCGTTACGTTTCACTTACGCTTGCCCCGCGGTTCCGCGGTATGATAAAAGACGCGCTACATTTAGAAAGTTTAAGTCACACGTAACGATGATTATGTCCCGACCGGCTCTCGCAACTTTTCTGGTCGATTAACGCCGATACATTTTTTTTCTTTCTCCCGCAGGTTCGTCCAGTTCACGAGCAAAAGCGGGGGCCCGCAGCATCTCGGGGTCCAGCTGAAGCAGGGGGGTGACATCATCGCCGTGTCCGCGGTCGACTCGCGGATACCGAACACGCTGAAAAAGTTTCTGGAGGGCGGCGACGATCTGCTGAAGAAGGCCAAGAGGTAGGCGAGCGCGGCTTGACCAGCCGCGGGTCCGGGCGGAGCCTCCGCGAAGGAGTGTCCGTATTTTCGCGCGCGAGATAACGCGCGTTCACAATATTTGCACGCGCTCAACGCAATCTGTAATCGTGATGACGCGTATTTACTTCTTGTAAAAATTAAAATGTGGACAGATTACGATTGATTAAAATATGGTTCGGAGTAGAAAAGCAACAGGGTCACGGCAACGCTGCTCTTTAACATCGTATAAATTGCCCTTGTTTTCTTTCTTTATCACGACCAAGAACCTTGGGAACTAAGTATGTCTTTCGACTGGAGTGACATAATTTGAAGATCTCGCGGGATTATTTGACAAGTTTTTTTTCTTCTAAATCTGGGATATGCATTTTGGTACACGCGTATAGTATCATGGTGACAAATGCGAGAAGAAAAGGACGTAGTTATAGTAATTCTACCTTTTTAATACCGCAATTATCCTCAATTAGGTTTTCGTTTGTGACAAATTTTGCTCGAGAACCTTGGAAATTAAATACATTTCTTAATTGGAGCGACATGATTAAAGGTTCTCAAGTCCTTGAGATTATTTTACTTACTAATTGCAAGTTACTTCGTTCCTGAATCTTGGGGATATACTTTTTTAAATATCTGCAATTATGTTAACGGGTAACACGAGAAAAAAAAGACTGATCTCTCAACGTGAATTTGTTTCGCCAGGGACGACGATTTCGACCTAAGGAAGGCAGTAGAGAGGTTGGTGCTTTCGGCATTCGATTCGTGTGATAAAGTAGTTATCCCCTTTTTTTCTCCCCAGTCGGCTAATTATTTGTATTTGTTCTTTGTCCACGCACATACGATGCCGTTAGTCCTCATTTAGCAAGACTATATCGAGTCCTTCTTTTGGCTGTTATCAACTTATCAAGTTTATTGATTTCATGTCTAATTTTGCATTTTAGAATTTTTCATGCCATTAGCAGGCATTTAGCTAAATTCGAATTGTCATATACTCCCGATAAGATTGTACAAGAGTTAAAAATAAAGTACGTGCGTAAAGCACTCGAGCAACTCTTTGCAATCCTATCGCGCCAAGTAATTTCTTCACTCGGCGAACGAAGGAAATAAAATAAAATAAAATAAATTCGTGCTACCTACAATTCCCCGCGCGATATTTCATGCCGGCGGAGGAGTGACTTTGAAGCACGAGAGCGGTGCACATGCTATGACGTAATCGATCATATGATGATTGCGTAACGAAATTTTGAGGAATTTTAGTCGCGCGCAAATAAGATCGCCCTTATCAGCGACAATCGACGACGGATATCGTACTCGCGATCGCGATTCAAATCGTTAATGGGGAAATTCCCGGGTCGGCCTTGCAAACGAAACAGTCATTTATAAATGTATATTCAAGATACATGTTATTTCTTATTACCGCTCTGCATATATTGTCTCTAGCATTGACGAGCGCAGCTGTTGGCAAAAAGGAAGACCGAACGTGTCGCGTGACGAATATGTAATTGTTACGTACAGTCTTATTCATTAATGCCTGGGCCTCAGTTTTTCTAGGATTCACAGTTTCATAATCTTCATTCCCATCTGTACATCGATGAGTTTCAGGCTGTAGTTCACACAGCCTTTATAGAAATCTGTGGTAGTGAGTACGTATATACAGCCTGAAACTCAGTGATTTGTATAGATGAGAAAAATGATGATAAAAGTACAGGCCCAAGCTTTAATGAATAAGGCTAATATTATACATTTGTCGTGCATCAAATTTTTCAAGTATTGACTGGCTGCTGGATGGAACATTCTATTTTACAGCCAATCGACGCACTTAAAAATTTTGTCGCACGACAAATGAAATATCAGCCGAAGACTGTACATTGTATTTTTATAGATGGAATTAGAGTGAATTATTTTCGATAATTAATGGAAGATTGCCATGCGTCACGTCGGCACGTGGCATTTATAAATCGTGCATCGCATGTTTCCTGCTGTTCGACTTATTGATCTCGCGGCTAAAGTCTAATCTACAATGTGTTCTTCGCGCCTAGAAACATTCTACACTTTGTAGCCAATAAACGTTTAAAAAATTGTGCAAGTTGACTAATTGTTCATTATACAATCGTACGTTGTCGGTGAATTTTTTTCAAGCGTTTTCATTTGCTTGTACAAAACTGAATATTTCTAGACGCGAAGAGCACATTGTAGATTAGGCGTAGGTCTCGGCAAACACCGTTCTCTATCGATTGCATCAGCAGCCCCGCTCAAACACGTGTCATTGAGGGAGCTTTTGAGCTTTCGCATAGCGCGCATGCGACGCGACATTCGATAATTGAGTCTTATCATCGCAACTGACTCTCGATCGTACGCAGCACGTTAATACTGACTCGAGACGGCGCCTTGTCCCGCTGCCAATTGGCGGACGTTCAAGCTTCTTTGGGACGGATGAAATTTTTTCAGTGAAAGCAACACTCGCTCCGGTGAATGGAGGAGCACTTTAATTTATCCGCCCGATCGTGCGAAATGAGTTTACATTTATTTTTTAATTTAATTTATCAATCGCGTCGGACGACGACGTTTGGCTATCAAAGTGGGACAAGTGATAAAACCGATAATCGATTCGCTAATAGAACATTCGTTTAATTGTACTGTTGAGGCTTCCAGAACATTAATTTACGCAATGTCGCTTTTGTTCGCTGTTATAGTTCCGCGGCACGTCTTAAAAACAGGCATGAATATTTCTCCACGCAACAACTTTATTTATAGAAGAGATAAAAATCTTTCTTTATTAAAGTCGAATGTTTCCTACACCTTTCACATTATAATGTAAAAATTTTCTGCTTGTGGTATCTTAAAATTATATTTATGTCGTTTATGATGTTTACTAATAAATCATAAGAACAGTAGTATATTTGTTAATCATTCATGTTCTTCTATTATCAATTAACGAAGTCTTCCCTTTGCAGTTGTAAAAAGAGCGGTGTTCCTTTGAAAAATGACGTAACGAGAAGAGGCAATTATATCAATAGAACTTGTTAGAATAGCGTTCTTGTTTTTCTAGAACGTAACGCGATAATAAAAATTACCCGAATAAGCGTGCACTTTAGTAATTTAAACGTGAATATCTCCGACATTTAAAAAGGTCGCGGAGGTAACTTCGATATAAGTGCATCAGCAATTTAAAGATTCAAGTAAAATTATTCGATTAACAGAATTAAGACAATTAACGGCCGGTGAAGATAGAAAGTACAGTAAATAATTAATCTTAATTGCCTTAATTTTGTCAATTTTTTATTATGTAGAGCCTGGTCCTTTAATTATTTGAATTATGTAATTTATATCACACGTAATATTTCAACGTTTTGCACGCAACGTCTCTGTTATGTAATCTGAGCTGGCGAAGCGTAAATTGACGAGGAAAACATTTGCAAAAACCACTTTGTACGCGTGCAATTAACCGGAAACTGCGGTACGACGAAGACAATAGAAATGTAAATCCTGCTCGGTTTACCCGGATAGACTAGCAACGCGAAATCCGCTAGATATTGGACGCACGAGTAATTGAAGAGATTTAAACGTAGGAGTAATTAATGGCGCTATTACGTTGCTCATTGCCGCAAGTCGGATTTCCTATGAAAGCCCGTTTGTTGCGTACACAGAACCGTGTGTCGTTTATCGACAGCGATGATTAATTAATTAACAGGCTTGCGCACGGAACGGAAACGCATTTCTGCATGCGAATATAACCGAATTTCCTCTTTTCTTCGCTGTGTCTGTTTCCATCCTCTCTCAAGCCCGATCTACAATGTGTTTGTTGCGTCTAGAAAAATTTTTTTTATAGCCATTAAACACGATTTAAAAAATGTGTGCGTGTTGATAAACTGTATATTATACATTGCACGAGCCTGCATTGTCGACAAATTTTTTGAGCGTATCGATTTGCCTGTATAAGAATAGAATGTTTCTCGTCGCGAAAAACACATTGTAGATTAGACTTTAATACCGCAAGGCTTTCCCGTAGACGTTGGCGCGGTAGGGAGAGAAAAACGCGCTTAACACCAGGTTTTGCCTCGCGTGCAAGTTGATTAACTTTGATGACCGGATGATCCCGCAGCCCTGGTCCAAGACGCTGAATTGAACACGATTGGTTACAGAATAGTCGCCGAGGGACGGAGCATCACGCCCGAGGCCGACGTGAACTTCCTGGCGCCGATCACGTGTATGGACAAGCTCGCCTGCATCGGCCTCAACTACAGCGGGCATTGCCAGGAGCAAGGTATACCGACTCCGGAGAGTCCGGTAGTCTTTAACAAATTTCCCAGCAACATCATCGGGCCGCAAGACAACATCCTGCTGCCGTCGATCTCGGACGTAAGTCGACGACGAGGGAGAGGAGGAGGAGGAGGAGGAGGAGGAAAACGCCTGGTCGATTGTCGAAGCAGGGAATGCCCCTCTGACGAGCAAGCCTAATCTACAGTCTGTGCTCTTCGCGTTTAGAAACGTTCTATTTTATATAAGCGAATCGAAACGCTTCAAAAACTTGTCGGCCGCGTACGATTGTACATGAGCGATGGACAGAGTGGTCGCGACACTCGGTTTTTAAATGAGTTTAGGAACGTGCGTTTAGATTAATTGTGTATGTATCTTGTCAATTGTGGTCAATTGTGTATGTATCTTGCAACATAGTGAAAATGCTAAAAGCGAGCGGCTTCGCTTCTTTCCAAGGGGACAGTTGGAAAGAGATAGAGCTGCTCACTTTTAGAATTTTCACTACGGTGCAAGATACAGAATTGACCCAAAGGTTTACTCTTACTTGAAAAAAATAGATCGGAAACGCACAAAATGATTTCGGAATGGCCATCGAGTAAAATATTCCTCGAAGAAGATTTTGTAACGAAACCCTGAACGCACGTTCCTAATCTCTTCTGTCCATCACTGTACAATGTATAATGTACAATTTATCAGCTTGCACGCATTTTTAAACGTATTTATTGGCCACGGAATAGAATGTTTCTTTTCTAGACGCAAAGAGCATATTGTAGATTAGGCCTCGGCGTCGATTCCGTTGTATCTGTAACCGTGTATTTTTAGTCCGTCGGGATTACGTCACGAACCCCCTCTCCCCCCGGGCTTTCATTTTCGTTCTATTCGTCTCGAACCGTAGGCATATACTGGCTCTATTGCGACAGCCTTCCTCTTTACAAGTCGTTTCTCGCGAGATCCGAGGCTTGAATGCCGAGCCGGTTACGCTCGCGTGTTTGGCCGTTCAACGGACCATCGTTGGTTCATTATGTAGTTTGTCCTTGACACTCTGGCAGAGGTAGGACGCAGGCACGTGATGTTCATGTGACAAGACCGGAAGTCGCGCGTGCGTGCGCTCGGTCGGTCGCAGCCCAATTAAAGCGCGATTTTCGGAACTTGCAGAAGGTCGACTGGGAAGCCGAGCTGGCGATAGTGATCGGCAAGAGATGCAAGAGCCTCAGTAACGATGACGTCGAGGACTGTATCTTCGGTTACACGGTGGCGCAGGATATAACGGCGCGCGACTGGCAGAAACAGAAGCGGAACGGCGGCCAGTTCCTGCTCGGGAAAGCGATGGACACGTTCTGCCCCCTCGGCCCGGCCGTAATCACCAAGGAGGCGATATGCGACATCAACAATCTGTCCGTGAGGACGTGGGTGAACGGCAAGCAGAAACAGGACGGCAACACCAGCGAGCTAATCTTCAAACCTCACGAAATAGTCGCTTACCTCTCGCAGTTCGTATCTTTCACGACGATACGCCGGCAATGCGATTGAGAATGCGCGCAAATAACAATGTCGAAATTTCAGATTTATGACGTTGTTACCAGGCGACGTGATCCTCACCGGCACGCCGGCTGGCGTAGGATTCACGCGCAATCCACCCGAATATTTGCAGGTATGTCTCCTTATACTTGAGCCAACGGCGCACGATACTATATTTTGCCTACTGGATTTCTTCCAAGAGCCAATAATGATGCAGAGTTTTAGATCAGTGGGGTCAATTCTGTATCTTACACTGTAGTGAAAGTGCTGAAAGTGAGTAGCTCTGTCTCTAACTTTACCTTTAGAAAGAGACAAGGCTGGTCACTTCTAGCATTTTCATTATGTTGCAAGATACAGAATTGACTCCCTGGAGCAAGCAAGCAATCCAGTAGACAAAATAGTATCGTTGGCTTTAAATTTTGTACTTCATCATGTGTGTATAATTTGCGCGTTTCAGCGTGGCGATGTACTTGAAACCGAAATCGAGAGTCTGGGACGTCTGAGGAACAAAGTAATCTGATCCGAGAGACGGAGCACACCTTTGGAAAGCGTTAACAGAACTTCGTGATTCTCACAAGACTGGACCTACGTTCCCTCAGGGAACGACATTCGCGATGATGTTGAACTGAAGTCATGTCCGCGAATTGATTTTGGATACAAGAACAGATACTCGAACAATAATTTCAGCGCGATTGCGAATGTTCATGCCAGAGGTGACATCGCCCTCTTCTTCATTCAGAGGCACAGACAGGAAACACACGGGGCGCCTAGCAACCCTAATTTTTTATGTGTCACGCATTTTACGTATTTGTATAATTAAAGCAAGTTGTTTCTACAGTATGATTTTATCTCGTCCCGTCCCACACGGGTTTAGTAGCCCAAATTTTAAATGCTTTATCGAAATGAATTTAAATGACACGTAGAGAGAAATATATTTTAGTTTGATCGCGATATTTGTTCGCGGTAAGCTCTTCAATTGTAAGCAACATTTTATCGGCATAAACGTTAGCGTGCATATCCAATTGTGTAAATTACAGTAAAACGTATATTTGTGCTGTAATCCATTTACAAATACAAATTCTACCGCAGGAAATGCATCGGTACACATTTGTATATAATTATATACTTACAAATATAAATTCAGTATTATTCTTCAGTATTATATGCCAGTACATTTTGCTACGTACAACAAAACGTACTAGATTTCGTCGCAATCCATTTTTACATTAGCATAAATTATAACAGCATACATTCCAAGCCATCGACTTAAATATATGTTGGAATCTCGATCAAAATAAAAATAAAATTCTAATATACATTTATGCACCTTAGGACACCAACTGCTCATCGCTGTTTTGAGCAAGTTCGTTGTACTGTTCCGGAATTCTCTTAAACATTTTTATCTTGGCACGTATTTGCTTCCAAGTTAATTGATAATGGTTCTTTCGGTCCCTCGACATCGCCTGCAGAACAATCCAAACGGTCAGCTACATCTTGGAGACAAACAATGACTTTACTTGCAGAAAGTCTCACCTCGTAATCCTCGCCGTACTTCTTTATCAAGTAAGTGAGAAACTGCGTTTGTGCCTTCGGCAATTTGAGAAGTCGCTGCCTAGGAGCCTTGGCCTCGGCCTCCAACGTCTCCGCTACATGACTTTTCGCCACGTTCATCTCCTCGTGATCCGACGAGTCCTCGCACCCTGCGACATCCCTCCTGGCCCCCTCCAGCAGCTCGTGCTTCACGTTAGGAAGTTGCATCGCCTCGTTCGCGTCGTACGCCAAGCCCATCTCCTTCAAATTGACGCGGGTGGATCTTTTGTACTCCCACTCTTTTTTTATCTCATTACTAAAAGTCAAATGTAACAGAATGAACAAACGTCGATTGACGGCACGTTACAGTAAGCTTTTAAAATATATTTGGTGCTGCTTTTTTTAAATAAATTCTCCCTTTATGAGAACGCCGTCGACCTACTGGTCATATAGCGTACTCCTCTTCCTTTCTTACTATCTTCCCTGTATTCTTATCTTCTCTTTACTCTGACTTCACGGCTACTTATCCTCTGGGCCCTATTTAGTCACCTCTTACGACACGGAAAGCTAGCCGGATGATCTATTCGTCGGTGGATCAACACGCCAAGTACTTCTTCTTGCGCTTCAGCTTTCTGATTCTTTTGATTTTCAGCTTGCACGAGATATCTCCCCCGTGCACGCGTGCACCAAAAAGCACCAGTTACGCAGAGTTGTAGGTTAGGAGACTCACCATGGGATATCCGGCAGTTTCCGTAGCTTATTCCGCAGCCTCTTTCGATTCACATTCGGATTGTACTTCTTCTTGCGCTTCAGCTTTCTGATTCTTTTGATTTTCATCTTGCACGAGGTATCTCCCCCACGTGCGCACCGTCCGCGATACAACTCAACGACGCGTACCTAAAAGTTCCGGTTAGTTCCGAGAAACGACACCGAGCACTGCGATCGACCGCGCATTTTGCAATGGTACGTGGCATCGCGATTCAAAACTGCATCCGACAAATTGTACCCTTTGGCGCTTGCATGTACGAAGAGTTAAAGATAAAACGAGTTTGATCAGTGTTACAGATTGAGCGATAAAAATATGATCGGTGAAGCGACATTAAAACGATAAAAATGGTAGCTTTACACTGTTTCAATCAATAATCGTGACGCGCGTGCAAATCACGGAAAAACAATGTAGCTGCCGCAGCTAAGAACTGCGTGTGGTAACTAAATTTCAGTTGTAAATTATGAACAGCTAATATTTAAATGGTATATTTCATTAGATTGCCAGTGTTGATAGAAATAAAATTTCAAATTTTAATCGACCTCAGCTGGTCACATTTATTGAATACGCTTTCACAATGTTTCGACCTTTGGTTTAGGTCCTTATCAAGTGAGATCTAGGAGTAAAATGTTTTACATACAGTTTACGTGAGGACCTAAACCAAAGGTCGGAACGTTGTGAAAGCGTATTCAATCAATGTGGCCAGCTGAGGCCGATTAAAATTTGAAAAGCTAATATTTAGTTGTGATAGCTAATATTTTGCTACTGTGCTTTTGCTGTTGCATTAGGTGCGACGGCAAACCGTTTGCTGTGCTTTAGAAATTTGTAGTTAATGCAGCAAAGTAGTTTTAGCAAATCGTGATCCCTTACGGAAAAAACACTCAAGTTTTGAGTGTTAACACTAAAAACTTTAGTGTTTTATCCATAATGGATTAGCTATGGTAGAGAAAAAATTTTGTTCAGTGCAGACGTCAACGCACGTTTCAATTAAATTTGGAATTAAAATTCGAACGAAGAACTCGCGTCGTTTTTGTATCGACAATCAAAGCGATTGGTAAATGTTCCCGGGACATTTTCTATGTGCGACAATGCCCCGACATTTTCTACTCGTTATATTTGCTAAATTGATAACTTTACGTTCATTACGTACAAAATATTAGAAAAATATATAAAGAACCGTGCAGAAATGAATTGCAAATAAATGTTTCATATATCTTTCTCGTTGTATCGACGAGCGCATTATGTTTATGTTATAAAATAAGTAAGACAAGTATATTTTTTCGCATTCTAGCTTACTGTACTAGTTCACCAGTGCAGCAATAGAAAACAACCCAGAGAGCATGCATGTCTAAAAGACGTTTACTAGACGTCTTAAAGATGCCTTTTAGACATGCGTGTTCTCTGGGAAGCTTGATATAACTAGTAGGTCCACTCCGTCATTTGTTTCGTTTAGCGTCGATCCCTTCTGCGCATCCGACATTGTTCTTGGCAGACCAATGAGAAGAAAGTTGTATGTGTGGTAGTGTGGCTTTGACGAGTGCGTATACACAGACATCGCTGAATCCTGCCCGGGTGTATGGCAGAATACCACGTGGGACCGCAAAGATCAAAGGGGTCGGCAGAGAGTGGATCTAGTTATACCAATTAATATGATACGACCAACGTAGAACCGGCCTCAAACAGACAATCTTAAGTTTCCACACACAAGCGTGAATCTCAGATCGATACGGGCAGAAATCGTATAATAAACTGAATTAACAGTTCAATCTGAGGAGCCGAAAATGCAGAAATTAGAAGGGGAGATGCGTCGAACGGGAAAATGGCAGAGAAACAATCAGGAGAAACCACCGAAGATCCTTCGAGCGCGGTGGTTGGGGGGGGGGGGGTAAGGAGAGGAAACCCTCGCGGAAACTCGATCCTCTCGATGATGGACTGGAACGGCAACCCTCCCCGGAAGAGAGAGATCCGCGCGTAGAAGGAGGGGGAGCAGCCGAGTGAGTGCGCGTTTTCGATAACTATTATCAATCGACGCGATATCCGTGATAAAGACGCGTGTGTATGTAAGTGCTCTCTCCGCTTGTCACCGGGACAAGGCGGTCGCGTGATCGTGAGGTGTCAGTGTATTTCCGGCGAATGGCCGGCGTGAATCGCGATGTCCGCCTCTCTCCCTCGTTCTCCCTGTCTCGCGCCTTCAGGCATCCGCGAAATCGAGATCGGGATCGACTGCTCTTCCGCGCGAGCGACGGCGCGCCCTTTTATCAATCGCCCGGTACTCCCGATTGTGTTCTCCCGCTGATCGCAGCTCGACGAGGCACGGGGACGAGGACAAAGGGACGTACGTGGGACCATGCGCGGTTCGGCGAGCGTGAGAAGCCTCTAACAATAAGTCGGCGGACCCTTATGGACTCGGACATGGTGTTCCGTCGCAGCTCGCGCGTATTATATGAGTTCGCCGATAGAATTCCTAGAGCGCTCGGCGAGATGTCGTGTACGATAACGGCTTAAAAATACCCGCGATATGGAATCTAAATAGTTTTAAAACTAATACGTTACGCCTCCGATAAACACGGCTCGATTATAATTACTGTAATCTCCAATGATCTTCCGCGTCTCTCGAGATAACGGCAAATTACCGTTGACATTACATAAATGCGTTATTTACGAGAAGTGCGAAGAGTAAGTGACTCGGAAGCGACTGGCAGGTGTCTGTTCGGTGAGATTTTATTTTCGACGGACCCCTTTGAAGTTTATTCAATCTGAAACATAGTGTTGCCAGTTTTTATCCGTATTTTCGAAATGCATTCCTGCGGTTTCAAAGAGAACGAGAAGGTAAATCATCTTGCAAAATAGATTCCCAGCAATCCTATCAAGCTCACTTCCTTGCTCCAATCTGCATTGTTCGTAATTCTATCGCGATAGAACGGACCGTGCGAGATGAAGCAACGCGGCCTAATGCATTCGCGTAATTCGTCAAGAAGATAATCGGCGAAGCGATACCTCTCCGCTGAACCAGAAGCAAGCGGCAAGTGAAACAGCTGCCGATACGGTCGGACAAACCGGTAGAAACTCGGGAGTGCGAGGTGAAACGAATCGGGTCGGCGTGAATGAATCGCAAGGACCGCGTTCGCGAAATAGCGGTCTCGTGAATCAGGATCTGGCACATGGTGGGCAACTTCTCGCGATGATAAAGATATTTGTCGAGTGATCGTGAACGTCGCGGTGACGTCGGGACGGCGATGCTTCGCGATCTTCCGCTTGGCGCAACATGGGTTCCCTCGGGATCGTCATGCTAACGATCCTATGGCTGATGTGTCGGACAGAGGGTCACGACGAGGTCTCGTGCCGCGAGGTGCAAATGCTGCCTCGCGACTGCGAGGCGCTGTGTAGCACGGACCGCAACGGCAATGTCTCCTGCGAGCTGAGGGTGGCCGTTCTCCTGCCGGCGGATCCGAGATACGATATTTCTCTGCCCAAGGTCCTCCCGGTCCTCGGTAAGAAGCCACTTGGTGCATCTCGAACGAGCCTGCACTCTTAAGCATGTGCCGCCAAAAATTGGAGGTACACGTTAAAGTAAAGACAATAATTATGAGAGACATAAAATCTGCTAAATAGAGCGCGTAACTCGAATCTCTATTCTGCTTAGACATTTGTACCTCAAATTTGGCGGTACTACACGGTACAAGCTCAAGAGTGTGGAACCGACGAGTGCGGAGTCGATCGAAATTGAATTTTGCACGCGCAACCCTCGCAAGTCCAGCTTCGTTCGAATCGGAGCACCGTGCGGAAGAGTTATTCATCTTTCTCTTTTGCAGATTTGGCGGTGTACAAAGCGAGAGCGCGAAATCTCCTGCCGGAATGGCTGGAACTCAAGTTCCTGTCGCAAGACGATCATTGCGATGCGATGTACGCTCAATTCCGCGCGATTGATAGCTACTCGCGTTGTGTGCACTTGTTTCTCGGGCCGGCATGCGATTATTGCGTCGGTACGTCACCTTAAACCCTTTTACTGAATTCCACCGAGTCCCCCGTAAGATATACATATAATTGCCAGCCCGCAAATAAATGATTCTGAAACCATCTTGTGCTCGGTTCATATTTTAATCCATCCATAAATTACATCCGTCAGAACTGAGAAAGCAGTTACATTATATGAGATTTGTTTTAATATATTACATTAAAATTTCCATAATCCCCCGCATAAAGTTTCCCGTGTCAAAATGATTTAACTGCGGCCGCACTACAAGAGCGGATTTTTAGAATCATTTTTACGTTTCACATTAAACATTCCCCCTTTACTGTTTCTTTTTTATATTTAAAAATGTATAAATACCACGGCGTATTTCTCCCGAGTTACTCTTCTTCTATTTTTTATACTTTCCATTCATTTATAGTTTCCATTATTGTGGCATTAGTTAAGAAAATTTTTTCAGCGGGCGTCGGCAGAATGGTGAAGTTTCTTGGCGCACCGTTAATTACCACAGGAGGCTTTACTTTCGATTTCACCGAAAAAAAAGTCGAGTGCAAAGATGAATTCTACATGACTACAAGAATCGGAAGTTTGGCCTTCAGGGACATCGCCCAATTTTTTGTGGCTATAATGGATCGGTATGTACAGTTCAAAGTTTATATAAGAATTTATCAATTAAACTGATGTAATGGGAATTTCATCTTTACGTGTTTCTTCAAAAGAAATTATTTAGTCACGACAAATTGTATTGCAGAGAGACAATTGTATTACAAATATAATTATTTGACGAATCATAAGAAAACTATAAGATGACGGAGGATCATAACTTTCTTTTACTTTTTCCTTCCTATGGATTAGTTACGAGTGGCGTAAGGTACATCTCGTTTATGCGACGAACGGGCAGAGTCAGTTCGGTGGTAGACATACGTGTCAGCTTATGATGAAGACAATGGTTGAATTTATCAAGAAGGTGCACATTACTTATGGCACCTTCGACGTCGAAGCTACGACTCCTAGCGATTATCCAGAGGCCCTGAGAGATCACGTTAGCAATTCGTACGGTGGTGAGTGACTTTTTTTCAGATTAATTATTACGACACTTGAATCGAAAGTTGTAAAAGTTTATCGGAAAAATAATTCGTTAAGAACGTTTGAAAAGGCGCTTCAAAATAAATTCAACATACAAAGTAACGAGCGGAAAAATTTGCTTGTTGCTTACAACTTCAGACGTCAATTAAGAAATAAGTGGATTTAATATTAAGAGCACTCATGCATACAATTGTCATTAAAAAAGTATGAAGAGCTTCCGAGAAATGATTTCGCCGAGATATCTGAGAGGTTAATTACCGATGTATATATTCATTCGTCTCACAATATAGTTGTGTTCCACCGTAATTTTTTCTGGACAAAATACCATACTATCAAATTCAGATTAAGATATTAATCATCATTTCGTGTTTATCCATATTTATCGCATACCTCCGGTTTAAGTGATCAAGCCGTAGACAACGACGCTCCAAGTGCTGTAAACAGGTATTTAATTATAAACGTCGTTGTCTTGAAATGACGAATCTGTGATAAGAATATCGTTCGTACGGTCCTTTTCAAAAAGCGTATGGCTGCAATCGCATAAAGTTCAATTGCAGCTATCAGTCGACAAGTACAAAATTAACAATTATAAGATAATACAATTCAACAGTCAATTTTGCCGCGAGCGCACTTTAATCAGTTGTCACCTTAAAACGAACATGCATACTATAGTAAGAGAAATTTTACTTGGTTTTATGTGTGCGATAACTGATGATCAATGACGAAGAATAAAACTTCGATAAAAATATATTGCCGCGTGTTCTCGAATTGTCTCGTAATGTTAACGGAGCCGTTGCTTCAAACGTTCGCTATAAATTTGATAATAATCAATATATTTCGAGTGACGTGAGAGAAAGACGATACATCCAGCACATTAATCATTTCAAGTGGTTTTACCACAGTTATAATTCTCTCATTTATCAATTCTCTCAACTCTCATCAATTCGGGGTGTAATCGTTCCATCATTTAATACTGAATATATCACAGTGATATAAAAAGATTTCGAATGAAATTTATTAATTTTACTTACATATATGTAAATATATATTTTTTAAATAATTAATTTTCTTTATAGAGTAACTTTACTATTTATAATGTTGAAATATGCAATAAGTATACTGTGTATAGTACATATAGTATTTTTATAAAAGAAATTTATTTACTTTATGAATTATAGAATGAAATAAGTTTTTTTTAAGTACGTTGCTGTTGTACACTATTATCATATTATGGATATTTTATGGATGATATTTTAAGGGAGCTCAATACGAAAGCACTGGTAAGAAAATTCAATTATCAGATGCGGAAAATGTAATCTATTATTATAAGTGGGGGCTTTAATTAGAATATTGCTCGTTTGTAATATCTTTAACGGATAAGAAAGTATTTGCGTAATTTTTTGTTTAACTCTTTTTAATCATTAGGCGAATCGGGCCTTATCATATCTCATTTCGCACCGTTATCGCGTAACTTATCGCGCTTGGACATTTCTATTATTGATATCTTCTCACACGGCTTTACACGTCACTACGTCTATATTTAAACATTTCCTCTTAATGAACTTACAAGATTATCGCTATTTAAAGTGTTACAAGGATTTTCGCCCAGAATTAACCCTTTATACATTCCAAGATAAAGTCTATTACGTCCACGCGCAAATATGTACGTGAGACCATTACATAATAAAAATAAATAAACAATGTAAAAGTAACTTAAAATACAGAGATAATGTGAAAGTAGCTTGCAATGAATAGTACTTCGCACATATTGCGTGGGTAGTGGATGAAACGTATTTTATTATGGGTGTAATGCGCATGATGCGCCACTGCTTCTTCTTTAACATTTAGCGAATAACAAGGATAAATCATGCATCATGCGCATCATGCGTGAAACGGAACGCTTTCTATGTGTTCCGTTGAAATGTCGAGAAAGACGACAGAAGTTAGCAGTTATTGATGAATATTAATCGATGAGTTTCGAGTGCCGACGTGTTTTATCAACTGTCGAAAATATCGCCTCACCGTTCGGAATTCGTGAGCGCGATCTCACGTCGGTAAAAATTGCTGGCAATAATTTTTGCAAAACTATGAAGAATGAAATTTATAAAATCTGTGCGTTATGCGTAGAGGAAAGTCCTCTTTTAATGTCAGGTAGCAGGTTTTCAACATCTAAATTTCATCACAAATCTTTTTTCGCGACGACTACACGATCTAACAATGAATTTTCTTCTAAACAGGCTGCACTTCAAGAGCAATAAATTCATGGGAATTTGTCTCATAACAGAAGACATTTCTCTACAATCAAGAAATACTAGAGCATGTCACGTGCACATATAATTGTGCATATTTAAAATCTTTCACATCTAAAGTTATTGACACTTAACATTTTTACACCTTTTTTCCGAATAATCCCATTCTCCCTGTTAAGCGAGTTTCTCGAGTAAGTCGCAAAGTAATCGTTTTGTAATCCATAATAATTACGTTTTATTAAATCGCGAAAAAAAAGTTGTGCGAGAATATAGAAAATTGCTTGTACAAATTGCTCGCGACAAGAGTGTAGAGAAATGAGATTGAAAATTGAAGAACTCTACGTGTCACTCTCGCGTGTCACCCTCAGAGCGCAGAACAGAGGGATAATTGTGAATGTCGTCGATACATTATGCATACGCATTGGTCATAAGTGCCTATATTTGCATACGCTCTTAATGCACATACCGCGGTGACACGTACGCACCGACAATGCGAAAATATGCAAGCAGGCACTTTTCCGCGTGCTGCATAAATATTGCATTTTTTACGGTATATGCAACAAGGTTGAATGACATTAGAGCATTAAGCTCGCGAGCAACCATAGTCGGAAGCGACGTCTCTCATAATAAAGACATTAGCGAGTGCTTTTAAGGTTTTTTCGACTTGTCGGGAGAAATGGCGCGGAATCTTAAGGATAGTCTTTAAACGACTATCGAATGCAACGTATCTACTTATTTTTCCGACATTTTTTATTCGGGGTATGCATTATTACTTTGAGTTTCGTATCTCCATTTCTATTACTCATGATATTTCCGATCGATACGGAAGCCTTTTTCGTAACGGAAATTTATTTGGGCGTTTTTTACATCTTTTCTACATTAAAATTGAAACACTGTACGATTTGATCTTAAATTAATACGTTAAAGTAAACTGCATACAAATGTGTCCAAATTAAATCAGAAATTTAATATTATTATTTAATTATAAGGAAGATAGTGCGAGCTATAATTAAATTCGACAACGTTTTCGAAACGTGTCCTGTTTCAAATAACTTTTTAAATTTAAATCTACGTCACAGCCTCAACACCGTGACAATATTTTTCAATATTACTGTATTGACTTGCCGATATCGAAATATGTCCTAAAATCACATGACGGACAAGTCTCCCCCTCCCTCTCGCTCTCAGTTAAAAATCTATTTTTAAACGATAAAAGGACTAGGCAACTCTTGCGTAAATGACACGATCGACAGGTCTTTCACTTCGAAGATCAGAAAGCCGACCTTGACTTATGATACATAGCAAGAACAACACGCGCTCGAAACGACGATTACGAAAGGACCTAGAATAGAACCAAAAATAATTTAATAAATATCCATATATATTTATATATGCTGTTCATGACACAAGTTATATGACATATCGCTATTATATTTTCAAAGAGTTCACAAATATGATTATTTCATCTAATCTCAATAGAAAATGTTTTTTATTTAATAGCATTAAGTAAAAAAAGATTCTCTCTTTCATATCTTAATTCTCTAATAGCATTACATATATGTCATTGGACGAATAGTACAGAATAAAAAAACACATGTAGTTGATGATTGCAATCTCCGATCGATAATTTCCACTCAGTATTGTCACGTATGTGATTTTAGATACTGCGAAATCTCCGCCAATATTTGCGGGCAAGCGGGTAGGGTGGTGCGTTATCGATAAAAGCGTGCGTTAGAAAGATGTCCTATTATATATTTTTGTCGAGAAATTGCACTCAACAAATTTCTTCGCCTCTTAATGTACTAGGATTTATGTTCGCAAGATAAAATTTGCATTCTTTTAGTGACCGTGACATTCTTGACGCAAAAATTTTTTGCACGACACTGTGTGCTAACCTTACAGCTAGAAAAATATAATAAAAATCTGAGGAAATTCACGATGAAAATTTCTAAAATAATGTTTGTCGCTATTTTGTATGTCAGATTTACTGAAAATATCTCGGACTGTATCACAATTTTGCAATTAGAGCTTTCTTCTTTTTCTCTTGAAAAAAATAGTAAACAAGATCTTTATTCATTGTACCTTATCTACTTCTAACTTTAAATTTCCCATCAGAGGGGAGTAGCTTTCAAAACGCCATTTCCATTAAGCTTAAAGTTAAGCAGAAATTAATCAACTAACAAAGTTACGTCCGGACCTATTTACACTCGCGGAGTTTAACTCGCACAAATCCTTTTATTTGCGGTGTAAAGCATCTCCGCGAGATGCGTGAGCCTCCGATATTGCTCTCTGCAAATTTCGCCTAATGCTTATAAAACTTCTGTCGCGAAAGATAAAAATCACTAAATTCATCAAGGAACCCCCTCTCCCCGGGATATCTTATCGCGGATCTCTCTCTACAAGTCGCTTCGCGTAATCGTAGGCGTATGATAGTTGCATGGCGGTTTTTGAAGAGACGAAAATAGACCATAGTTGCGGACATCACTTTTTGATCCGAGGCCCTTTAAACACTCCGTTCGCACTCGATGGCGATTCGATGCGAAATGAAAGGTGTGGTGTGCACGGAGGGTATTCGAAAGGATCGACGCATGCGTTCCACTTCCTCGTTGTGCTTCCTCCGTGGAGGCGCACAGCAATATCCACCTACACGATCTCGGAGTGGCGTGCTCGCCTAGAGCCGGCCGCGCGACGTGGGGGTGCGATAAAGAGGGAGGACCGCCGGCGAAGATAGACTGATAGACAGATTGGGAGATGGATAAGGAGAGAAAAGGCACGAGAGGGCGGCGGAGGGACCGAAGGGAGGAAGGGAGAGAGAGCCGGAGGCAGGAAGAGTGCGGCGGAGAGTGAGGGGAGGTGAGAACGGAGAGGAGGAGGAGCGATCGTCGACTTCGGTGGGCGATCCGGAGCACCGTGCTTTCCTTCGGTGCGCTCTCAGTTTCAATCGCGCGTTCCGAGCTTGCTCCAGAAGAGCGCGAACTGAGGAGCCGGGGAGATCGGCGATCGGAGAAACGGAATCGACATACATATATATACCTCAAAGTTTGCGGTGATCCGCGAAGCAATGAGCCATCTCGAGATATGAATAACGAGGGCTCGGGAATCGCGATCAGTCCGATCGCGCGCCGATCGGCCTCGATCGCGAAACCGGAAACCGGCTTACCCTCGTGACCGGCTGCCTTCGAGAGATGTCACACCGTGACGCGATCGAATGAAATACCTGCGGGATGGTGAATCCGATTGATCTTGCTCGCGAGTACAGTTGGATACAGTGAGGAAGTTGATCTGTCAGTGTGAAAGAACGACTAGAGAACGTCGCGGCCGAGCGTTCACTATCGATACATCGCGATCGTGTACGATACGATCCTTCGGCACGCGCGTGTATTTCGTTGAAAAGAACACCGGTAGGACGTGCGAGGCTTTCTCGTCTATCTAGAGAGCGCCGAGACATCTCGAGTTCGAAATTGTTCGTTCGTGCGTGTAGCCTCTCTGCCGGCTCTCTCGACCGGAAAGCACGTGACATTACCCCGCTAGGTGTTCCAGACACTCTTTTCCGTTTATATGGAAAAGGATCCGAACCTGATCCTTGTGCGAATTGACCAGTCCACTCACGTCTACGGCTGGCGTACTTTGCGAAATGCGAAGGAAATTTGGTGTTAATCCTAATAAAATACTGCGTATTCTCCGCCACGTAATTGTGAATTTCGTGGGAAAGATACACCTGGTATTATTACATATAGAGTAAAAAAATTTTATTTTTCTGTGCGCGCGATAACCGAGTGTTTGAATTGTGACGAAGGTTTGAATTAAGAACGGAAAGAACGGACCGGATCTATATAATTTGTAAAATCTGTTTTAAATAATGACGCGGCTTCTTTATCCGAGGTTGAAATTATAAATTAGTTTTATTTTCGGCTGGTCTTGAATCGCTTAATTAAAAATTCGCGAAAAATTCCAAGTCCACTTAATTCCGAGCTCTTTTGCCGCGTCCCGAAAAAGAATTTGTTACAACAGTCCGCGCTCTCGACTTTGACCGGCACACAAACTGCTTCCACGTGTCCATTACCGTCCTTGGCTGCCGTACGGTGTGCGGCGTAAGAAATCGTGATGACGTACGGTACAAATTGTCTTGCTTTTTTCTGAAACATCAATCGTTGACGCGAGAACGACCGCGCGCAATGTGAGTCATAAAGAGTCGCGCTAACGTTCCTTCCGCGCAAATTGACTGGAGAACAGCTGCTATGGTAATAAATTCCCGAGTCTTTTGCATTTTCGACGTCGACTCATATCGATGACGGTAGCAAATATATTCGTGTACACAACACACACGACCGATCTAGTCTTTACTTCGCGCCGAAATACCACTTTCTCGCCGTCGCGATGGAACGAGAACGATCTCTTCGACGCGGATCCGCCGAGGTCGTTCGTTATGCGAATTTTATATGATCCGAGCTCGTTGCAAAAATATGTTTTGGGATAGTTTGATCTCGCCCTGCGGATGAATTAGTTCGCGACTTTCATAAGTAAACCGAGATTGCATAATTCCAAACTGATATTGAACGCGAGCCTCCGCACGCAGTACGTTAAACACGAGAGCGAATGCAAATATCAATCGACGAAGAATCAATTAGCACGCTTTGATTATCACGGTGATTATCCGTGGCTGGCGTTTAACTTTTTAACGACGTTTTGGTGGTCATTGGTGACCGCCGTACTGTTGCAATTATTCGAAATGGAAAGTTGCGAAAGCTCGTGAGAGATAATTACTATCTAATACAAAGTTATGAATGACATAAATGGTCATGTAATAATGTATGTAACATAAAGTGCGCTAGTCGACACATTATTCATAGCGATACAAGCTTATTTACACTGATAATTAATCAGTATTTCATCATTAACTCACAAAAAGATTTAATATCGCCGAACTTTTAATTGGTTCAAATAATTGCGTTATTTAAAATTAGTAAAGAGGAATGTAACAATTGAGCAAGTAATTTTGTTTTAACTTATATAATTATATAGTAATTGGAAATAGTATATACATCTCTTGAAATAGTGGAAATTGAATGAATTAAAAAGCTTCACTGATTTATCTGCTTCAAAACTTTTCCGATTCAATCCAGATGTGTTAAGAATTACGTTAATTTGATTCTTAATCCGATTCTCACGTATATTTACATGTACGCTGTTCACAACTTGGACGAGATCCAATTTTCTTAACGAATTAGTAAAATTCGTATGGCTCAAATGTGATAAACACAAATTTGAAAGAATAAAGCAGTAAGAGCCGTGACAGGCCTAGTGTTAGTGTCTGAATATTTCGTATTTTAAATTTATTGCGAAAAATATTACCTCAGCCAGGATCACAATTTTCTTAATTGCAAATTGCAAATGAACGATACCGAGATGCTTTCTCGCGTGAATTCACATGAATGTATAATTTTACAATGCAACGGTGTCGTAAAGGTTACACGGTAGTCCAGCTTAACCTTGCGGAGAGATTAGGAAATATGCTTTCCGCAAATTAAGCAAGATTATGTAATTTAGAGCTCCCATTTCGGCCGCGCTTTGAAGTGGCCTGGCGGACGTTAAATACTTTCGGGCGTACACAAAATGTGATTGTCAGCGGTTCAATTAATTAAATCAACAACTGTGTCAGCCTTAGGGAAACGCGAGTAAATTTTTCGCGATACGGCCGTATTTTCCGATCTTCCGCGTTAAATCCTAAGCAAATCTTACTCGCGCTAATCCGTAAACTCTAAGGGCTCTCTTGTGACCGAGTAGATATAATATTCTCTCAATATTAAGTCTTATTAAACGTGTTTTGAAAGAATTTTACATAGGTCGCATGCTAAGTTGACATATCGCGATGTCACGAAGTTCCTATAAGCAATTCGATATTCTGATTGAATTCCGGTTCATGTGGGTTTCGAGGAGTTGCATGACGTCAATAGTATCTGACGACAGAAGCGGGAAAACGCAAAAACGTTTCTTTAATCAAGAGTGTCATTTTTTGCATTTCATCAGAGTATGGTCGCGTCTTTCGTGTTCTTTTTTCCGTGTCTACCTTACGTGAGTCGCCACGAAAACGAGAATGGCGAAATGTCAGCATTACGGTGACACCTATCTCGTTATATGTATTCCGTCTCGTTGCGAGCAGCCGAGATGTGTGCAGTTATTGAAGAAATCCCGGATTGCATTCGTTGCGTATCGTATAGTGAGCGCGGACATGTGTAAACGTCGGTGCGATTTCTCGTTCGGAAATACGTGTACCGAATGAAAATGCACACATCTACATACACAGGCGCGGGGAACGAAAAAGGCGCGATGGCAGGCTGTTATACACTTTATGCACTTGACAAACTTGGAAAACGAAGGACATAGGTGAAAATAGCTGCGATCGCGCTGAATAAGAGAAATAAGGGATAGAAAAATGAGAAAATGTGCAACCGTCTAGCTTCTTTGCATTTTCAGAGAAAAGCACAACGTAGAAAATATCTTGTATTTTTACTTAAAATTGGATGCGATTCTGCAATGCAGATTCAACTCCGAAACCTTACTTTTCCGCTAGAGCAAATTTCGGAGAAAAATTAGAAATAAAATTCTGCGCCAACGTTATCTCAAATATCACGACCGAACTATAATCCTCCTCAAATACAATTCCATGTGTATTTATATGCGTTTTGTTGCAGATAGAATTGGATTATTTTTGCGTAATACACTACCGCCATATAATCACCTTCATGATCACTTCGCGAAAATTAAAAGTCAAGAAAACAGCGCTCGGTTCTTTCTTGCACAGCTGCATCTAATTCATATTTCAATTAGTATATAGCTCTTTTAGTGGAATTTATTCGCGACTGCCGAACATGTTTGTCTTTCAGAAAAATTCCGAGAGAATCTTGCATGTGTACCTACACTTCTTGACAATTCTCCTTTCACTTGATTTAATATCTCGGAGAACAGTCGTTTAACTTTCTATATTTACTAAGGACTTGCATTCGTTCTCATATTTTAAACTACGTCGAGCAGATGAAAGTATTAGAATTGATTCAAAATTCTTCATATTTGCGCAATTTTTATTTAAGGTTTAGCACCAGCAATTAATTTTTCTTGTATATAGATGTAAAACTGTTTTATTCACGAACTATCACTAACAATAGTAATGAAATAATGAATAAAGGCAGATTTTCGACGGTCTTTTTTTGTTCTTTTTTTGAGTAAAAATCAACTGCACTTTTGAACATTGTAATCTTGAATGAAAATCAATCGTAACATTTATTTTAATACAAACTAAATGAAAGAGATACGAAAAACTGTAAAACGCGTTTTCATTTCCCGGTTATTTATTTTGATATCAAGCTTAATCTATCTATGTATTATATTTCTCTTCTCCATATTCGCAGCTTTCATATTCATGACATTTTGCGGAATGTAAATTTTCACAAATTTAATGTTTTTACTATATATAATATATATTCTAATTTCCTGTTATTCCGTTCCTATGTATTGCGACGTTTATTAGCTAATTCTATGTTACATACCCGGCGCTAGAGCTCACGGTTTGCATATTCCCTTTGCTCTATAAAGCCATTTGCCCAATCCCGTTTTGCTGAATGTATATTATATTGCATTGAGGTTGTGCGGCGAGAGAAATAGTATTTTATGTCAGTCGATCCTTTACCTATTTGTATAAACATTTCAGTTTTAGTAAAAATTTCTGTTTACTCCAAAAGCTTTTCACCCAAAAATTACACGTACGTAACAACAAGGTGTCGAAAATAGTAGTACGCGTACAAATAAAATAAAAAGTAGCGGCGATTTCTAATTTCATCAAAATATTAAGCAAGTATATAGTATAAGTAGAAAGTGTGCGACGACTTACATATTTACATACGATAGAATACGTGGCTATCATTTTCCGGTGGGAGAACAGGAGGGTTTACGGAAAAGCATATCTCCCGAACTTTTCTCGTCGGGCAGTAACGACGGAAGCACGCATTTACAAGAGTTTCTCGAGTTTACTTGCGTGACACCGAATGTCTGCCCCGCGCAACAACACGTCGAGAGCGCGCGATGAAGGGTGACGATACGTTCGCGAGATGGCTCAGACAGACAGAGTCGTTGAGATCCGAGCGCGACAGATACGCGCTCACAAAGTTGAGGAATACGAGATAAAGTCGTCGCCGCACGCGCGGAATTTTTTTTATGGCATCGTAACTCGAGCGCCAAGCACTTTTCGGGAAATTTTTCGGGGTGCTTTATGATGCGGCCCGCGCTAAAAGCCGCGAGTAGCTTTTGAGCGTATTTCGCAGTTATACGTTTTTCGTCTGTGCATTAAGTTGCGCTAAATTGCATCACGGTTAATGGCTCGGTGTAGGATCAACTATATCGCGCGAGTAATGTTGACGTGCTTGTACGAGTACTTAAAAAGAAGTGATCGCGTCGCTCACGCGCGAGTGCGGGGAAAAAGTGTTTTCTTTTATTTTATTTGCGACATGTGTGCGCGCCAGCCGATTGAACTCGCGCGTTTCGCAATTAGGGCCAGTTTCACAAAGACAGGGAGTCGATTGAACCCTAGTTAACGGGTAACCGATGTTTGGGAACCCCTTGTGGCCCCTTAAGGGCCAGTTTCACAAACATCGGTTAACTGCATCGATATAATACATCTAGACCGAGCGTTTGCCTTTATTTTAGCAGTGGAGGTAGAGGTTCGCGTAGAAAAGGACAAACTCTGTTTTGTGCTAGTTCGCATGCAAACGAGAGAGAACGAAATAGCAGCAATAGTTCTCTCTCGTTTGCATGCGAACTGGCACAAAACAGAATTTGTCCTTTTCTACGCGAACCTCTACCCCCACTGCTCGGTCTAGCTATATTATGTCTATGGTTAACTGTTGATTAGGGTTCAGTCGACTCCCTATCCTTTTTTCATCTTATTATTTAAGAAGAGACAGAGAATCAGTTAACCTTCGGTTAATAGTTTGTGAAACTAGCCCTAAGAAATTAAAGTCAACAAATTGTAACACAATGAATTCCCCCGGTGTGACATGATTCGTATAGAAATAATTAATGGAAATCCGTTTGAATTTCCGAATGGGTGTCTGTCGAACTTGAGACCACAAATATTGACGGGTGGTAATTAACGATGACGGAGAGCCCTGTAAGATAAAACGCGGAGGGCAATAAGCACTTCGGAAGCTGCGTGCGCGCCGGATGCATTTACACGCATCGCTCTTTTTGCGTCGATGCACATTCCGAGTGAATGCCAAATGCGTGGAGCACGCCATTCAGGGAGCGTACAAAGCTTTTGACGATTTGCACATTTGATATTCACACGGCGCGGATAAAGTTCACGCGAGCGAACGTATAAAGCAAGGTAGCGTCACAAGCGCGTCACAATGGGACAGGTCTTCGCGCGGCATCGTGGTTCGCGTTTCGTTATGCGGCTCGCAATTAATTTCGCATTGACATCGACGCGATATGCCTCGATTGAATTTCGTTTAAGCGCGTTTGACGGATCGCGTTTCTTTGCGGACGACGGCGGTTCGATTAAATTCATCAACGGATAAATACGCCGGCGGGCGTTTTCACCGGCGCGACCGTCATTACGATTCCTCGATGATGATCGTAATATTTATTCTGGTGTCACGGGGAGGGGGAGGGGGGGGGGGGAAACACGACGGTTCCGGCGACGGTTCTTTAATAAATGAGCCGTGATTTAATTAAACGACGCATTGCTCGGCGGCTGTTAATTAACTCGTCCGTATGCGACTTCTCGATGATCGTTAAATCCACCATTTCTCTCTGCTTGAACTTCGACAAAGCCGGCCCCGGCAGTTTGCGCCGCGGTATGCGAGAGTGGATGTTCCACGAAATTCGCAAGTGGCACTATTTGAAAACTGGGATTACTCCCGAAGTATAAATTCGTGGCCTGAAAATGGTGCTCGTATTACAAGATCAAATCTACTAACGGCGCAACGTGGCGCCGTAACAACGGCGGATAATTACAGCGCGCGAAACCGCGCGTAATTATCATGTAGATCTCTTTCGTTTTGATATATGCTATCGTATATTTATTATATTTATATCGCGATAGTGCAACATAAATTGAACGATTCCGAATCCGTAGAATTCGAACAGTGTAAATTATACAAAGCTGTTTATATTAATTATGTATCGCTCGTTCGTTGCACATAAATTAACTGATAAATACATAAAGAGAATTATTGATAGGCCGGTGTATATTTGTAATAATATTTATTATAATTGACGCACGCAATTGCGCGCGTTTGCCGTATCAAAAACGCCAATCTATGTGCGTATCGTTTATACATATATCGAAACATTTCAGTCTGTTAATGAGTTTCAAATTCCAACAGCTAAAATTTTATCGAATCGCAAGATAATTGCTTCCAAATGCCAATTGCGTTTCCTTCTTGCAACGAAAATTGTATTTGTTGCTAGTTTGAAACTTTGGCCCTTTGCCCACCCAGATGTTCTTTGGAGCATCTTTCCCACCGACAGTATTTGGTTTTTATTTCCAAAGGAGTTTATATCTTTTGCCTTATGAATTCGTATCGACTTGTTTCTTTTGGTACTACTTGGTTTAAGTGTATATTCCCGGTCTAGAACGTTTCTAGCTCCCTCTTTTTTTTTCTTTAAATCTACTCGTAGTAAAGATATTTCGAGAGTTAATTATAAGTCTCCTTGATTATAAGAGTTCTTCGCTGGAACGGTAATATTTTATATAATCAATGGAGCCTCAAAGAACAGAATTTGATAAAACTCGTTGAAAGTACCACTTGTTGCAACATGCATTCGCACAAGTTTATGAATATTCAATTATTTATTGCGAATTGGGACACAATGCTTCCTTTTCTTTGGCAATTTTTTTATCATAAATTATACGGAACAAAGGATTTGTTACATCAAATTCATTTATCTCTCGTTATATGTCCTATTTAATTGTCTGTTCGCCACATTAGTTTCTAATGAAAAGGTGTCAGTATATGTGCATATATAGATAGATTAAGTAAACTAAATGATTAATAACTTCAGAAGATTACTTGACCAATGTCTGGCAAATTTTTATGTTCGAACTCACAACGTTTCGACCATGGTTTGTGGGTCCTTTTCAAGTGATAATTGTATCAATAATTCCGTATGGTAAATCAAAAGAACAGATCTTAATTTCACGACCGACAGAACATGACTGATCAATCTATTTTTTTTTTTCAAAGACAGATATCGTGTCTCTTCCACGGTTTTTTTTTCTCAGAATATTTCCTCTAGGGAAATATACAAACGGCGATGTTTTGTATCTCGTTCTAAGAATCTTCTTTTATCATGGTGAAGTTACTCAATTTAAAAATGAGCTTTAACGCTCCCCTCATGGGGCGAGCACTACCCTTAAAATTAACTTCGTGCAAAGTCGGGTCGCTCGTTTCGGGAATCCGGGTCGAGCCTGGGTTTTTGTTTGCTGCGATTAATTTTCATTTTCGACGACTCCCGGCTTCACAACGAAGCCATTATCGGCTGTTATCAGAAACTTCGTGAGTTCCGTTTCAACTAGCAACACGATTCTGCATCCTATCGTTGATCGCAGAGCTTGAATATGGATCGCGCGGAAGTCATCGCTCTACGTCGTCTTCGAGATCGATCAGTGCCGACTTGTAACAAAATGCGTGATTGCAAAAGCTTGCTACGTGCCCTCGTTGAAAGTGCAACGATTGTTTTATCGTGACGTAAAATTTCAGCAGCGCACGCTGTAACGCGTTAGCCGAACTAAATTGCGTTGTCAATATTGCGAAATGTCGCTCGCGCGCAAACTGTGACGACAGCGTTACGGATAATTACGGCAATTTTTCTCGCGACTTATTGGCACGTAATCGCGTAATCCGCGTCATCCGGTATGTCGCCCGAATGTTAGCGTCCCTAGCGAACGCTCGTATATTTTTATTGCGCGGAAATCTATGCATAAAATATGTACGTACACTGATCGAATACGTGCCTGGTAGCAATGAATCCAGTATTAATTTTCGCATCCACGCGGATACGAGAACCTCGCTAAATTATGCAGCATGTAAATCAGTTTTCTTGCCTCCACGCGTCATACGATTAAATGTAACGATCTTGTGATTTATCTCGCACTCGTGTTTAACGTACATATTTCGAAGGCGAATAGCTGTTTGAAAGAATTAACTGTTGTGGTGGGATTATATAACTTGAACTTGATAAATAAATACCGCTACAGTATCCATTAATCTACGGGGCTCGCAACTTGAAACTTTTGAAAGAGCATAATTATGTATAAAATTGCAAAGTCATCGCGAGATAAAGAATAATAATTTAAAAGCATGCCGTTCGTTTTGTAAGGCGCCCGCGCCAAAGTTAGATTACATCTCGCCTAGGCAGACGCGAGTTAAAAGTTACATGACGCGCGTCTATCGCGACTCGGAGAAATTTTGACGTGCACGGTCACGTACGTCCCGTTTGCCCGACCCTGTCTGCCACGTGTAATAACATCATTCTTCCATCCCTAATTCAGAAGGTGCGTTCCATTCCGCGTTTCTCTTCTTTTTCGCGCGCGCAGGCCGAAAGCTCGGCGCGAAAGCCACGAGATACAGAAGAAGACGCTATCCCCATTACTTTTCCGGAGTAAAGGACCTGTCGACGGCTTTCAGGTCGCATGTCCCGGCACCGAAATAAGAAAGTTACTCGAACACTCGAGGCATCGGAATGAATTGCTATTTTAGACTTTGATGAAATAGTTCGTCTCACGTGCCGTATTACTTAGCTACTTGTAGAGTTTCGGGTTTCTTTACAGCGTGTTGAGGCCATTAAGGATCAGTTTACTAAATAATTTGAGGGTTAATTTGATAAGATGGTTTGATACACACATGTACAGCTAACGCGAGCTCCGCTTTATTGTATTAGATATCCAGTATTAGATTGGTTTTCGAAAGGAAATATAAAGCTTTAAATTTCCATAATAATTTTCTAATATTATTTTTATCCGGAAAAATTCCGAGGTGTATTTCTTCATTTGTTTCCACCACATAATTAATTAAAACTTTTTCATTTTTTTTCTCAAGCAACAAAATTCCAAAGGTTATAATAACAATGCAACGGATTAAAAATGAAATGAACATCCCGCGATACACGTATGATACATTTCAGGTTAATTAATGTAATTAGGAACAATATAATATAAATGTATACCAACAACTTTGAAAACTGCTTTTAATAAAGCTCATAAATTGTCTAAAATGTGTGTCAGATTTCAGGATAGAATTCTATTTATAATTTTACGTGCCGTGTGTTTTAACGTATGTATATTTTAACATATATTTTATATATTATTACGCCCGAGTATCATTCGCTACTACCATATATAAAAACATCACAGGTCAAGACGTTAATTCAATCTCCTCTCAAACTTGAAAGCTTGTCACGGAAATTGGTTTTCCGAGAAGTAAAAATCCCAATATTAATTTTTCAATTCAGCTGACTCGATTCCACGCAGTTGACTTGGCGCAAACGCGACAATATGCGCGTATTACAATTTTTTAAACACATTTTTCGTATTACGCGGCACGTAAAATTCTAAACGGAACTCTCCATCCCGAATTCTGACACTAATAGAATAGAACCTACAGATTTCAGAATAAGATCATTGAAACTTCTCTGTGAGAAGTCGCAGATATCCCCTTAACATATTCTGCGAAATACTAAGATGAAATATTAGGGAAATACGTGGCGATGATGCGTTACATTATCATTGAGGGGGAGGGAACTTATTTCTGCTGCACGTTCTCCAAACGCAGCTCGAGGACAACACTGCTAAATCGTCTTCGCATTACATCGCTTTTCAGATGAAGAAAGAAACTTGCGCGCTTTAAAAAAACTTGATGACATCTTACGATTCTTTGCGAGCTTAAAAGCGTAGAGATAAACGCCGAATGCGCGAAGTCACGTGGCGTGCAGAACGGATACGATTATGCGTGCGGTGTAACAAGATTAACCAAGACATATCTCACTTTCTAATTTGGGACCCGATTCGTAGCTGAGCTCCTAAAGAGCACGTGTATTTCGTAATTAGTGAAGTCATGATGCTCGGGATTTCTAATGATTATCGTTGCATCGAAGTTAAATTGGACCGTACGAGAAACTGCAGCGAACCTCTCAGGCGGAAGGCGAGGTCTGACGCTTTAATGGAGAAGCGAGATTATCTACGCTAATTTTCTTACGGGGACATTAATGCACGTAGAGCCTCAGAAGCTCTTCCGTGCGTAAAGACGCGTATTCATGTGTGCATTACGAGAATGACGAGGAATGAAGACAAACAGGAGTACGGCGCACGTCCATCATGATCAGGGAGGACAATCTGTGCATTGTCTCTCCGGGAAGAATGAAGGAATATATATCGCCGTGTGGAAAACGTGTTTAATAAAACGTAGTAAAATAGAAGATTCGAAAGTACGTGTCGCGCTGATCCTTTCATTCTTTTCGCGCCCTCATATCGCCTGGGATGCAACTTCGACGAGATGCGAATCACGGCAAGCGCGTTAAGTGTGACGAACGCTGGAAATGACATTGCCGTGAGATACGTTGCGGTCGGGATAGTGAGACTCGGTGTAACACTAAAATGCGAAGGGGTCGACTACCTGAATCCCACGAGCAGTCACGAGTGACTCGTTCTTCCTCTCGCGCAACTGACCGCAACCCGGAACATGCGTCGCGACGCGCATTAATTAGATAGATAGTCTCGTCGAGATAAAAGTGTAACGTACGCCAGGGGACGCGATGGCGTCGCGGACGAGGAAACGGTGGTGCGCGAATGGCGTTTTAGTACGTTTAACGCTGACTCTGTCGGGCTTGTGCGCTGGCCATTGCGCGACTATCAACCTGATGACGACGACGACGACGACGAGGGCGTCAACGATGGTAACGGCGGGGACGGCGGAGACGACGAAAATGATGACGACGGTTGGCGGCTCCAGGGAATGCATCGGGGGCATGCGAATGCCACGGTCGAAGAACGAGATGCAGCTGGCGGTGATCGGGCCAAGCGATCCTTACCACGAGCAGAGCCTGAAGAAGGTATTACCGACGGTGTTGCTGGCTGTGAAATATGTCAGCTCACCCAAGGGACCCCTACCCGGATGGAACATCAAGGTGGACCATCGTGACTCGAACTGCTCCAGCACTGACGGGCCCCTGGCCGCATTCGACTTCTACATCAATCAGACAACAGGTCGCACGATACGTTTATATATCTTTCACATGTTCTTTCCTTCCGTTCTTTCCTTTGCTCCCCTTTATCTTTGCTTTTATATTTTTCTTTCCCTCGGAAAGCCCGCCACTCTTCATCTTCGACGTAATCGAGAGACGGCGGCGTACCGACAGGCTACGCGAGTTCGAAATTTTATACCGAGGGAACTCCAGAAGCTCTTTTGTACGCGAAGTTTGATATTCTCTCGGCTGCTTCGGCAATTATTTGAAAGGTTTCGCGGTATTATTATAATTGGCCCGGCGCAGTGACGCTTAAAAATTCGTGATAATTCGTGCATTGAAATATTTCAAGAGGCGAATATTATAAATGATATTTTAAACACGCTGGAATTCTCGATTACGTTCAGCAAATACTTAATGTCAGATTTGTTATCGGCTTTAAATATCGGATTTCGCTACCTCTAATTAATTTGATACGTTACCGAATGCAACAATTTTTTTAACGTTTGTGCAATACGCGATATTTACCATTTCTTGCGTTATTGTATTACGCGCTTTTATTTCTCCTAATTCTTTGTGAGTTTTTACAGCAGGTATTTTTAATTAATTATATTTAAAGCCATTATGAAGGTTTAAAAACATACAGACTTTTTGCATATTTTCTGGACATTTATGCATATACAAGAGATATGTGTTTTCCCAATACTCATTGTTACATTCAGCATTGTAACTGGAAAATCCAGTAAATTAACAAGCACATTTTACTCACTCGATATTTTTCGACTTTCTGCCATGATCAGAAAATTTGTTCATTATGAGAGTCGATCTCCATTTGAAAAATGGAGACGTTCTACTCCTTGAAAACCAGAGTCGAAAAATTGGAAGATAAATTGAAGTTTAAGAATGTATGAAAAGTCTGACGCTTGGTAGAAGTATAGTATAGCACGCGACACGTACGATAAATCGCGTGCTAAGTCGGGAGGCCCATACATCAAGAAAAGTGATTCGTAAAGTTGTTTGCACTCGCCATATGTATAGCTCGTCGCGAAATACACTGGAAACAGCTATTAAATATCCAGGTGGCTACTAGTGAGCTGTGCGTCTTACATCGCGATTTTGTATTATTTATCGCAGACGTCGAACTTTCTTAACGTGAATATACGTTAACAAGTTTGCGTCGGTGTATGTGCCGTGTATGTATCGCTAACGATTCAGGTTTTCAATGAAGGCGCTTCTCGACAGTTGGATATTTGTTCCGGGTACTTCACTTGCTGCAAGGTGCATTCGATACTCGATTGTGAAGAATAGAAAGCGCGAAAGAGACGAGAAGAAAGAGAAAGGGGGAAATATGAGAATGTAGAAAGCACCCTCGACCGCGCAGCACAGTTTAATTTTCAGTGGAAATGTCGATAAATCGTTCGCCCAGACTTCCGTTTCTACTTGCGCGCTTCCAGAGCCACTTCTCCCCTTTCTCCGACTTCAAAAAGCGGATTACATCCTATACGGCAGGAATAATTAATCTACCTGTTGGCAGCCAACGTGATCCAAGAATATTCCCTACGCCGAAAGCGTTCCCGGATTTATGTAACAAACGGGTTTCACTCGATTTCACCCCTTTCGCGCTTAAGCCGATTTCGCATTTAACCGGAAACGAAAGCAGGGGATTCACGCAGTATAAACATACGTAGCGTAATGTAATATATGTACGTGTAATCGCAAAGACGATTTCCGCGTCATTTATAATGCGCATCGAAAGGGCTTTCGCGTAAACAAGATTCCATCTCTTACAAATAACCTACTCGATGAAATCTCTTTGTGCCACAATAAAAGCTTTGAAAGTTTTTTTAAACACATTTCATCGTTATCCATTTTATTTTATAGGTTATATTAACCTTATATGAAATATTCCTCGTATTTTGAATATTTCAGAATATTTTGCTGCGAACACTACATATTGACGATATGCGGGTTGATATATAGACGATAAGGAACCTCTGGTGACGGGAAAATAAAACGGCGTTGAAATTGCAAAAATATGTTTTGAAAATACGCAGACAGAGAGAGAGAGAGAGAGAGAGAG
>NW_011967200.1:637714-652345 GCF_000949405.1 Vollenhovia emeryi
GAGAGAGAGAGAGAGAGAGAGAGAGAGAGAGAGAGAGAGAGAGAGAGAGAGAGAGAGAGAGAGAGAGAGAGAAAGGGGGGGGGGAGAAGTCTCGCCTGTAAAATTTTTCCTCATACGAAGCGAGTCCTTGGCAGTTTTTGCGAGAGGATCCAATCGACATCGCTCGACATGTTCACTATGAATTTATTTATTATAGACCCGACAGGCGGAGGATCGAATGCATTAAATGACGCGCTAATTAGACGTAGGAGTGATCGTGTCGTGGAAAAGGCGCATCGACCTCTCGCGGTGCTTCGTCGTCGCCGCGGATTCCGAGGATCGTGTCTTCGAGCTCGCGTCATTGTACCAATTAATCAGAGACGATATTCCTCTGAGGGTCCGATGCCGTATGTTTCTAATTGGGCCCCGTAGTTAGAGCCGTGCAACCGCCTCGGCAGAAACGCGCCTATTTTTATGAGGGGATGACGTCAGCCCGCGTCAATTTGCAGCTGCAAACCGAACGAGCTGTCGGCCGCGACGGCACGACGGGAGCAACAGCGACGACGATGACGACGACGGATGACAAAACGGTCCCTCGCCGCGGTCAGTCAACCAAAGCCGCGTCTTTTTTCGTCGACCTCTCCCACCTCCCGCGACTCGCACGTCCAGACTCCGTTAAATACCGCTTTAATTCGGCTTAATTAATCCCGTCGTGGCTCGCTCTTCTCTTCGGATTAATTGACCTCACGCCCTCGCTCGTAAGCGAATCATTTACTTTCTCAGGAGTGCGTGCGGATCGCCGATGAAAAATACCCCCGTACTCCGTACGCGGGGCGAGTTTGCGCGTTAATGGGTGAAATCGCGCCCGCGATCGGCGGGGAAACCGCGTCGATCTCCCTCGTTGAAGGGCGTACCGAGCGAGAGCGAGATAATTCCCTGCCGCTTAATTGTTCAAAGGCGAACGGCTTCGTCCGAAGAATCGCCTTCGCGAATCGTTGCTTTCAGTAGCAAGGGCTCTGTAATCAGCCTGTCCGCCCGCTAATGAGAATTCATTATGAATGTTTACGAAGAGAGTGTATTTTCTGCCGTTTCGATATTCGATTTCATCGTCCATTACAGCTTTAATTCCGTCGGCGCGATACTTACGGGAGCCCGATACGATTCCAGCCTCTTTCGCGCCTCGGTACGAGTTCAATGCAGACACCTACTTATAATTGACCCTCCTATCGATTCATCAAATTGGCCGGAAAATTCATTTTGAATTTTACACCGGCGTTATCTACGATTCTTTCCTCGATTTCAATTACGAATCTTATTGAGGAATAGATTCGAACGGATTAACTCTCAATCCACCGACGGGAGCTAAACTGGTGTACAAGTCCATCTTTATCAATCCATCTGGATAAATCAGCTCGGATATAAGTTTTTCTGCGCGTTCGCGGAAATCGCTGAAAATTTCGAAAACCGTAAGACGCGAAGAGGAGCATTTGTCTTTCCTTTTTCTCGCCGCTTTGCTCAAGTTGAATGAGCCGAGAAGTGGGCTATTGAGCACGCGAGGCATCCCGAATGGGTTTCTTCTCTAGTTTCAATTAACATTTAATTATCCGAATAATTAAGTGTGAATGTATAAAATAGCCGTGGCGAATAAATGGCCTTTCTGCAAGTTTTCCCTAACGAGATATTGACTCTAATTTATCAAAACTTCTTGCCATTAGCATTAAAAGTAACGGTTCTTTGCGACGCTTCGTGCAACAATAAATTTGAGACCTGATATGATTAAATACCGTAATACCGTCTAAGTATTTACTTTGATATACATAGATTATGCATTGTAACTTTCCCTTTAGAACTCGCGTTACTTTCTCGAACAAGTTCGTTTAAATAAAATGCGCGCAGTTACGCTAGTAACAAGCAGCCGGCGGGACACCAAGATAAAACTCGTCGATTTTGCGCTCCAGATTTCCCGGAGCGTGAAACGACGGAGGTTGATTACGGCAATCCATTAATGAAGAAAAAACGGTTCATTTCGTCGAACCGACTTGCCTACTTCGCGGACGATTTCAACTGCGAAGAATTTAATCTTTTAGCCCTCCCACCTCTATTTTGCGTAGTTACTTATTTCGTCGCGCGTTCGAGTCGTAAGCTCGGTCGTAAAAACGCACGTGCAGGTGTGAATTTATTTTCTTCTCACGGCGACATTTCAAAGATGGGGAAGCTGCAACAGCTGAGTGGGACTCCCTTGAATGAAATTGCCAGTCGATTCGGAGTACATTGTGTTCGTAGCACAATTCGTTTATTGTTATCGCGAAATAAAATCGCGTAGTCGCGACGACAGCGGAATTCGTACAACGTCGCGCAGCAAAACACGCGGTTGTAAATAATGCAAATCGGGCCCGCACGAATGCGCTGTAAAACGCGCGCTATCTGCACCGCGCCGGCGACGATAATGCGACGATATGCCGATAAAAGACTAAATTAGTCATTCACCTGTTGATCACGTCAGCCCCGGTCATCGGGAATGACCGGTTTCCGCAGTTAATGCGCTTTGCGACGATCCCACATTCCATTTGAAGCTGCGTGCTCAAAGGAGACAGACGTTTCTCGCAGGTTCCAAATCGCCGCATTCGCAGCCTGCGAGCAGTTCGTTTCTGTGATGAATTCACGATGATTATTCATGATGCCCCTTCGTCGGAGCAATCCGCGCGCCGAGTTTCCCCGGTGAAACAGAATGGGAGAGGAAATTCGCCCGCGTCGCATACAGAGAAGGGTAAGCGCAACGTGTGTGCAGATAGGTTCTGCATAAAGTATGCGATAAAAGGTCGTACGTGAGGTGCGGTGAGGGTGCATCTTCTCTTTCTTACGACGCCCGCCGGAGCTTACTTCGCCGCACTGTAACGGCCGCAAAAATGGCGCCGCGCTTCAGCATAAATTGCTCTCGGAAACGCATTCTTTTTTTTTTACCCCTCTTTTTCCACCCTTACCTGCCTGTCGCTCTTATGGACGGGACCGCGGTGGAGGTCGCAGAGATTGCCGATTATCGCGGGAATAACGAGATTTCGCGGCGCTCGTAAAATTGACGAAAGAAATCTGCCGCTGAATAAATCGGGGCGGGCATTTAACACTCGTTTTTTTCTTTCCGCGAATTAGCGCGACCCACCGCCGATGCGAATATTGTCCCTTTATAAATATTCATGCCGCGCGATCTGACGGTATCACAGTGACAGCTATCGGTTAATATACTGTCTATAAAAACGCGACGCGTTTATTCAATTTTGCTGTTACTTTCTTGTAACTTTATCTTTACCTATTTCTATGAAAATGAGAGTACACAGAGAGAATTTTCTCTTAAAATTTTCCCTGAGAATCGTGTAATCGTGGGACAGTATGGCATTTTCAAGAACGTTGTGAGAGTTTTTTGAAATTTACCATACATTTTACTAGTAAGTACGTAGTAAGGGGAAAAAGTGCCAATGTGAGCCACAAAACGAACGGAACTCGGTTCTCGCAATATAAAAGTCAAAATTTCTCTTTAATAAGAAACAAACGTTTCGACCCTTCTTCGGGTCTTCTTCAGTGAAACTGCAATAAGATCATAGAAAAACTCGGGGTAATACGGATTGGTCAAACAATTATAATCAATTGCCTCCTTTAAACCGAATTAAGCATAAGGCAAAATCTTCGGAAATTAACGCACCATATGACATCAGGGTCGAAACGTTTGTTTCTTATTAAAGAGAAATTTTGACTTTCATATTGCGAGAACCGAGTTCCGTTCATTTTATGGCTCACATTGGCACTTTCCCCTTACTACGTACTTTCTTTCTGGGAGCCTTCACTACCCTTTGGAATTTTATACATTTTATTAGTAAAGTGTATGGTAAAGTTTCAGAAAACTCGCATAAAATTCTTCGAAATGTCTTGTTGTTCCACGATTACATAATTTTCAGGAGAAATTTTAAGAGAAAATTCTCTCCGGGTAGGCAAGGGTCCACGTCGGGGCGACGCGAAACGTGCTCTCAGAAACTTTCATAAAATTCGTATTGACACAAACGGCGCCTGTTAATGTGAGTTAATTCGAAACTGTATTACATAGCTATCGGATTACGAGTTTCAGTACTTTGATCGCTTTTTATCTCAGCCCGTGGAACTCTCGCAACAGGGGGACCAACTGTCGGGATTGTCCCACGTAAGGGTTATCTCGTGTACTTCCTCTTTTAATCAACGCGATTGCCGGTTTAAATGGGAAAAAAACGAGCGATTTCAATCGGCACGGTGGTAAGTGGGTCGAGGTAAAAGCGGAACAAGAGGGAAGGGGAAAAAAAAGGATGAAGTAGGAACGGTTTAATAGGCAAACTCAATGGGCGACGACGCGTATGCATTTTCCCGATGAAATTACTTCCTTGGCGTTTTATTCCATGCAGACGCGCTTCTCTCTGTCGTCGAACGTGCTCCCGCAGACATTCCCGGTACACGTACGCGATGATTTATTATAACAACTCCGTTTGCCTTATTTTTGAACCGCTGGCGGACTGACTCCGATTTGTATCTACAGTCGCGTGTATCCGGCCGTCGTTTTTACGCGGCGAGGCGTTAAACGCGCGCGCATGGCACGGAAAATGTATGACTCCGGTTACCAGCGCTACTTGAATATACATCGATATTCACGCGCGTTTTAGATCGTTTTTGACCGGTCCACCAATTTCCGACCGATCGTTCGTCATTGTTGAATCGCGATATTTTATTGCTTCTGCATTACCTCTCGTTTTACGCGAGGGAAAATATGTACATATATCTATATCTATATATATGTATACCCCGGAAATGTTCAGGATTTATTCGACTGAGCGAAAGCTTACCATCTCCACAAATTTCCGTTTCTAATATCGTCTTAATATCGAATAAATGGATTTTCTCTACGATAGAACTGTTGTTGCTTGACCTCTCGCAAATACATGCGATTCCTGACTCATGGATTCTGTTTACTGATGACTGAAAATGTATTTTCTATTCTCCTGCAGTTTAAAGCAGGAAATTTTATATTTTGAACGTGACAATAATTAATTGACGAGTTAATCGTTAAGATCGACTCTGCTAAACCATTACTCACGGTTTCCGCGCTCCTCTCACGAGATTGCACGAATAACTTTTTCTCTTTAACCGTAGCAAAAATTTTACGCTGCGATAAATTCCCCTGGGTTTATCAATGTGTCCCGAATGTAATTTACTGCGTCGCTGAAAATAATTTTTGCTACACGGTAGGTGAATTCGTGTCATTTCATTCCAAGTTATTCCAGGCGTTTGTTGCGTCTGCAGTCGCGATGCACTACTGTTTATGCGACACGCAGTAATAAATCCGATCTAATCGAAACAGGCGGAAGTCATTAGCGTTCCCGACGCTTCGGATGGATGTCCACCTGATGATGTACGCAGTCTCAGAAAAGCCTCAGGGGCGGCCTACTTTTTACAGCGAGCTCCGGCCCAATACACGAATTTTAAACACGAGCATGACTCGTAAACAATTCGATTAATAAAACTGATAACCTTTTCTTCTTAATCGTCTACCGTTATATAATGTATACTAGACCGCTATTACACGAAACGCTTATACTTATGTCTTTGAATATAAAATCTTATATTAATAGTATTAAAAATTATTTGAGTAATTAATCAATTTTTCAAATTTTGACGATGAAAGATAAAGTTTTACTAAGTATAGATGTATTATATTATAGTCGCGTGCGGTACTCGTCGGTATAATTTGTGAGGGCAAGCGCGGGGGAAAAAAAGGGAGGATATAAATATTTTTACAGCTGACAAATCGAACAAAAATGGCAGCGATAATAATTCACGGGAGGAGTTTTTCCATTTTATGTTGAATGCACTTATTTTCTATTTGTAAAGTACATCTCATTTTTCATTGAATTTAAAGATGAGCGGTTTCTCCTCCATAATGCAAGTTCGAGTATACGTATGTAGGTCGCATCGATGAAAGTAGATGAGTTTAAAGCAAGCAATTGAATCGTGATTGAATAAAAAAAATATCCGACTATGCATACGCACGTATGCATGCGTGTGTTTCGTAGCCGAGATACGTCTATTTTATTTCTGCGTTACGCAAGTAATAATCTTGACGTCGCGGTGCATATGACAAGCGCACTCGAGGATTCTTTTGTACCGGAAATTTTTCTCGACGAGCCATGTTCTACATTTTCGTTGTTATTCGAGATCGGCATCCTCGCATGAATTTCGTGGAACCGTGATATGCGAAACATTCATATTTTGCGCTTAACTAAAGTACATTACTCTGTTTATTATTATTTTGGTTGCTCTGCAAGCTCGGAAACATATTTATCTCGAATGTGGTTAAGTCGTATCGAAAGTAACGTTGCCGTAAGAGCTTGGCTGTTTTATTTTATTTATACACTCGGGTATACTTTCAATGTTTTCCGGGCATTTTTTAATTTCAAACGCTATCATTGAAACAACGTTGGTCTCGCATTAAACATATCCGTTTTATCTTTTCCGAATTAAAAATAAAATTGTACCCAGGTAACATTGAGCGGTAATATTACATATCATTCCCACAAATCTTTTATGCGATGCCAAGATATCATTGAAATAACGACGTTTCGAATCGAGTGCGTTACATTATGTGCTCGACTCCACACGCGCAATATCAAGTTTGACTGCATTCATGAAAAGTTACATACGCTCCGGAGATCCGCGTCATTTCAAGAAGCGAGGACACTTAACATATTTTTTTAATACGAATAATATATACACTTGGGGACATTTTATACACGTTATTATGCAAAAATAACGACCGCTGTTTTCGCGAGGTCTTAAAGTCGACGAGTTTACTTTGCTCACGGGCGCGGACCCGCGTTGATCGAGGCGAGATTTTGCTTCCCTGTTTGCGTCCATCTATGTGAAGCGTGTATAGGAGGGAAAATATTTTTATTGCTTCGGAAGATACGTGATACTCTGTTTTGAATGTACCTCGAAAATATGGTGTTATTGTACACTTTAGTCTTGATCGAGAGTACTAGACGCATTACAGAATATCTTGTGTTATGTAAGTGTCTATTATCCTTCTCCCCGGCGAACGTTCATCTACGTTTTATGTACACTCATTTCCATCGGATATGAAAAGTCAATAAAGATGTAAAAGCATTTTTACAAGCCACTCTCTGCACTTTTGCCCGATGAAATGATTATAAAAGACAGGTGATAAGTGCGAACATTGGGTGGCTTACTAATATACATATATTCTCTTTCCCTCGAAACATTTGCATTTCTTTTCGAGTCTTTCGTTACTAAAATTTGTGAAATATTCTCTCTCTCTCTCTCTCTCCCTCCCCCTTCCCGAAACAGGATCAAATAATAAAACAATCGGACCGCACAGTTTCTGTTGTTTTAAGCAGAACTGCAATTTTTCCCTAGTATTCGCGAAATGAGTGGATCAGTTTGTAGTTTGGAGGTCGAATGCGAACACCTGGACGCGAAGAATTGGAGAAATTCTGTTTTCTAGCCCATTCAAATGTCAAGACTCTAACCAGGCGCATCGAAACTTCCTTCCACGCCTCCCGAAGTTTCCCGCGTTACATAAGATTGCGAAAAGAACTGTCATGCTAATTTCGTTTCGAATGCGATTTCGGATACACGCGGTTCCATATCTCGCTTTATCTCGCCTGAAACTTTAACTCGGGAGTGGCGGTGCAAAAAGTGTGTTGTGAAAGAAAACAGAATATCGCAAAAATCTAACGTATAACTTTTCATCCCGATTCTGAAGGCAAACACATCTGTGATCTTATCGTACCGCAATTGCGGAAGACCGTGTATAATATTTGAATGGCGTGCCGCATCGCAGATGTATTTTTCTTGCCACCGAGCTCATCGAGGGGCGAAGAAACATCGCGAATTGAAACGAGGCAACCGTGGGAGACGCAGTTTAGTTTTTAATGAGACGCAGTCTCATTGCTCGTCCTCTCCGCTTACTATTCACCGCAAGAACCTCGCATTTCATCTCTTCGACCGTTTTCTCCTGAAAAAGTGCGAGCTGCTTGTTATTTCCTTAGTTTACCGCACTTTTCTCAAGGTGCATATAAATTCTATAGGATATTATTAGTACGATATTTGTTGTTTCTATTATACTTAAAAATAGCGAGATAAGGAAACTTTCTTGATCCATGAATTGCAAATACTTTTCGGTCCTGCTTATATATTAGTACGACGTAAAATTCGACTATCTTGTTATCTTCGCAATTGTTATGATATAAAATGATAAGTCAGTGATCTTCAGTTTTATCCTTAATTGCGGGTATCTTCATAATAGAAGTGAGCTTTCGTAATGCCTATTTATCGCAGTATAGATTGCAAGAAACGATTGTGAATTCATCCTGAAATAGATACTGTCGCGTATGTAATTATTAACTGAAATCGCGGATATATTCCTTCGTTAGTCACGAGATTTAATTCGAGATAACCGAATCGCGGCAATAATTCTCAAAGTTTCTTCATTTTCGTTTGAAAAGTGGAGAACAAGTGTTTTAGGAATAAAGTTTCTTTTTCTCTCTTCACGCGTTTCCTACGTAAAAATTAAGTTCTTATATAACGTCCTGAGATATCGATTTTCTATATACAATATGTACACGATAGAATCAACTATAGAAGTGTAACCAACTGGCAAAACGTATATATGCGGTATTTCTCTATCTAGCTACGATGAAACAATGACATACAGATGTTACAAGTGAAATGAAATTCAATTCTGTTGAAATATGTGGTACGTAAACAATAAAGCGATTGATTTGTCAGCGCGTTAATCCAGAATCGTAGAAATATCAGAGAAATCTTCATGCAGCTACATTTTTATATTACGCCGGAGTCGCGGAAGGATATTTAATAACTCTGCGACCGCAATGTAGTAGCCGGCGGTAATTACGTGATGATCCGACATTATCTCACACTCGACAATAATCACGTAGACGTCCAGCAAGTAATAATGAAATTGGGTTTCCGCTCCAAGTCAGCAGCACGTGACAAGAATAGCTTTTACCCCGAAAGAGTCAGCTTCCGTAGATGAAACGGTCTTCGGTTATCTGTGGATGGTTCGCGCGTCTACGTATCTACGTGTGCTTAGGGAATAGAGATAACCCTGTAGATAACCCTCAGATAACCCTCGTATAACATAACACTTGTTGCTCCTTACGACGAGTCTGAAGAGCGGGGTCCGAGAAAAAGCCTGCGCGAGAGGAAATAAGTCTGCCTATAATAGAATCGACGGTCTATGCGGAGCTTGGAATATCTTAGTCGAGTACTATGAGTCATATCTCTTTTATCCTGAGAAATGAGAGTTCGCGAAAATCCCCAATCCCAATAAAGTCATATTATTCCATCGAACTTTTTCGCGGCTGCTAAAAGCATTGATACCTTCATATTGCATACACTAAATTAATCTGGCACGAACACATATGCGATATTGTGTCATACATACGCTTTTACGTGTCACGTAAATATTTCTATCATTACTGCTTCGTATCTCGTTACGCTTAATCCGTTGCCGCGAACAGCGCGTTTTTAAAGATCGATTTAGAATTATTCATGATTTGCCCCCCTCTTCAAATCGGCATAAATAAATCATACCCGTGGAATTCTCTTTTCGCTCGCAGCACAAGCTGTATCGAGCACGTGTTTGCGTCATGAAATCCACGGGATCTTCGTCTATTTGTGCGAAACTATGCACCTGTATATAATCTCTACTCGCGAAATATTGCGGTATACCGGGATATGGAATGCGACTGCAATAACTCATCACCGTCGGGAATGTACTTCGTCATCCGCGGCTTAATTTTCGGCCGAATTTACGAGTCACGTTTTCACGCTCTCACATTTTAGTTAGAGCCTCGCGCGGGACGAGTTTTTATTCATCCGACGAAAGGAAAGTTTCAACGGGACGTGCTTCTAAAAAGTGCGTTCTATATTGAACGACGATTAACACAGAAATACATTTCATTTTTGTGTACTATTATAATTTCTTACATTATCAACGTGTTGACACAAGAGATACAGAAAGTATAATCCCCGATTTACATAGTATGCAACAAGTCGATTTGGTTCTAACAATCAACGGCGAGCGGTCGATCGTCGCGAATTTTTCGAGTAATTTTGTCGTAACATCGAATTTTGAAATTTAATTCACGGAAGATTCCGGCATTAACCATCGTAATTTCATATTTACGTTAATGCTCTTCAATTAAGCCTTTAATTAAATCTTTTCAAATTAAGCCTTTAATTAAATTAGGTAAAATCCAATTAGAGTTGAGATAATAAATTGAAATTAATTGTGGAAAAAAATTGTGTAAGAAAGCGAATTAAAATTACGCGAGAGATTACTAAAAGCGGGATATTAAAAAAGGGACTTGATGCACGATCCGTTGACGACACGATGGGGCTTATAAGATTCCCACGGGAATCTTCGTAGCGTGCAGTTGCCATGAACTCGGGCAACTTTGGCAGTTTCGCCGGATAAAAGCGACCGCATGCAGGGCCGCAGCGACATTGGGGATGCATGCGGCGTTAATCGGACGTAACCGCTTTACGCTGGAATTTGCAGCCACAATGACGCTAGGTAACCTGACGCAGTTATTATCATATTACGTAGCGTCGATCGATGAAGATTGAAAGCCCCAAATTGGACGCACCGCGGGGATTCGGTAGCCGTCACTGCGAATTAATGCGTTTTAAACGCGGACTGTCGTGTCGTTCGGGCCGATTATTCCATGGTAATGTTTGCCTTTATGCGGAATTGGATATCGACGCAATATCACCCGTGATTGCTAATTAGAACCGCGGCTCCATGGAGGCGCATTGCTTGCGGGTAAACGCGCGGGCATCGAGAATCGAGGATTTCGCGGGCGTTTCAGGTCGCGCGGCTTAGCGTGTTCGTGTAAATGAAGCGAGCGCAGTTTGAAGCCTATTGCTTGTAAAAGCTGATACGCTTTAATTTCAACGGCGAGCGAAACCATGGACGTAGCGTAAATGGACCCGCCATGCGCTCTGTGAACTGGTGAAGCCAGCAGAACCGACAAACGGAAACGTTCTTTTTTCTCTAAAACTCTAAAAACGACAATGTTCCATCTGTCAAAATTGTCCATATGTCAAAGACGCGCCGAAGAACATTACGCTTCGACATAGCGAAGCACCTTCTCTGTCTCACTCAGTTCTGCTGGCTTCACCAGTTCGCAGAGTGCATGGCGGGTCCATTTATGCTACGTCCATGGGCGAAACGCACCGACTCGTTATTCTAACATTGTCTCATGGCATTTATTTCGTAAATAAGAGCGAACCACAGACTTCTATATACTACTAGACTCCTAGCTTCGAGCTAAAAAGTGAAGCAAGACCACCTGCATATCTTGTTAGGTAGATAAAGTTGTATGTGCACGTCGCACAGTGAGACCAAAGCTCTGTTTGAATGGACAAAACCTCTTACAATAGGCTGGAATCGTAATTTCTTTCGCCTTTGGAATATATGTTTCGAATTTGTATTTTAAGTATATTTTAAAAACTTTTTTAAGGATCTTGAACAATGTACATTAGTAAATATGTAGTAAATATGTACATTAGTCCCACTCTCACGCCGTTCATACTTTAAACATTTCCAAATAACATAAAAATAATCAGACATCCCGACAATAACACATACTACTTTATTTACCTAACAAAATATGGCGGTGCTCTTGCTTCGCTTTTTAGCTCGAAGCGAGGGGAAAACTGCTGACCAAAATCTTGTACACTAATGCCCAGTGGGCATTACTTTATCTTATTATCTTATTTTATCTCTTATTTATCTTGTATTATCTTATTTTATCTTTATAATGCTCCAGCAAAGCCTAATGCCCAAGCCAATGCCCAAAAATGCTTAGTAATGCCTAGTAATGCCCAGTAATGCCGCAAGTCTGTACACCACAATGCCATCAGCGGTTTACCCCTCGGCTCGAAGCTAGCAGTCTAGTATACAGAAGTCTGTGGGGCAACCTTCGTGATCATTTAAAAAAAGTCTTCCCTGTCTCTATTTCAACGCGTCCGCGCGTTGTTCCGTACGAAGCGAATGTCTCTTGCTAATTGCAGAGAGCATTGTGTAGAAAATAATGGAATTTTAGTTCGAAATCCCGTGAACAATAAGCGTTTCTTGCACAGCGGGAAAGTAACAATCTATTTAATTAGCCGGCCGTTCTATTATCCTCGTGTTCACGTTGCACGTCGCTGAGTTTTCCCTTCGCCAATCGTGACGTCGTTTCGGTCGGCAAGATTTTAATTGCACGCGCATTCGGAAAATATATCGTACAAATGCGTACACACGCAGCGGACGAGTCTCAGCGGAGAATCGTCAGCTCCACGTGTGCATTGCGGCTGACGCAATAACAAATATTTTTTCGGGGGTTTATTCCGCGCCGGGAACATCTCGTACATCTGTCACGTATCGGCTACGATAAAGACATTCGATATTAATAATCGTTAAAAGCGCGGAGGACGTTACATCGACATTTCCGTAATCAGTTGCGGTCTAATCTAAGTGCACCCTTCGCGAGTAGGCCACGCGAGCGAGCACGAAATGTACCGGCTTAATTTAATTGCGCCCACGAATCGATACGTTAATCAACCGCGTATGAATGTGCATCTTGCAACCGAAGTCTCTTCGATAAACAATATACTTGTTATCGGCGTATCGGATCACATAGGCTGCACTGATAGGATTATAACGCGAAGCGCCAATATTCGAATTCATAAATTCAGATTCGTGTTATCTATTTCGCGCACGTGGCTCTACCTTGTTTTCTATCACTGCTGTGACGCAAAAGGACTCGATTCCACGTATTTAAAACTATACAAGGTACAGACAGATAGCAGATTCATGTGTGCCACGTAAAAATAAACCACAGACCTGGATTTTTAAGATTATCGCAGCTATTTGTCTCTCAGTCGAAACACTGAATTTTTCGTATTTTTTTGGTAACTTTTTGGGTGAGGTGCTTTCTAGAAGCCAATCAGTAGATTATCACTGAAAACAGTGAATAGTCACTGATTTACAGTTACTGATTTTCACTGAAAATCGCGGTGGTACACGGAGAGAATTTTTTTCTTAAAATTTATCTTGAAAATCATGTAATCGTGAGACAATATGACATTTCGAAGAATCTTATGAGTTTTTTAAAATTTTGCCGTACATTTCACTGGGAATTATACTCAGTATACATTTTACTAGTAGAATGTATGGTAATATTTCAAAACTCTTCTAAAGGTCTTCAATATGCTATGTTGTCCCGCGATTACATGATTTTTAGGGTAAATTTTAAGAGAAAATTCTCTCCTTGTATACTTATAACTGCAAATCAGTGACCATTCACTGTTTTCAGTGCTAATCCACTGATTAACTTTTAAAGAGCGTTTCTTCTCTGACAGAAGGCGATAAATCGTTAATTTGTGGAAGGCACTTAGCGCGCTAAGTAGTCATGAAAGATTGAATTTCGTGGTAAACTCAGTTCTGGATGAGATATCGACCTTTTCCTGATGTTTCGCACTCGTAATGGGCCTCCCTCCTCCCACGGAAAAATATATATTGTAAATAATATTTCAAAAAGTAGGTGAAAATATGTGGTAATACATTTCATACATTTGGTATATAAAAATTCTATTTAAAAAATCGTATATAATATTATATATGTCAAAAATATACTAAAAATGTATGTGACATGTATGAACAATATTTAAATTATATTTTTATAATTTCGCAGTAAAATGAATGTATCCTTTCTACTTTTCTTTATATATAATAAAATGTATATTTTTCCGTGGGGGTCCGCGACTAACTCCAGCGATAACCGGCGCAAAATACGATAAATCAATTTGACGAATCTTCTCCCGGATCGCAACAGATGCCTTTCTGGGTCCCGTATGCGAATACGTGATCGCGCCCGTGGCCAGGTACGCGGGTGTATGGAAGATACCCGTGCTCACGACTGGCGCGCAGGCGGACGCGTTTCGTCACAAGGCCAGGAGTTATCCGACGTTAACCAGGATGATGGGCTCCCACATGTCGATGAGCGTGGCGCTCAAACATATCCTGTGGCAAATGAAATGGAAAGTCTGCGGGCTGCTGTTTCACGATCACGAGATAGCCAGCAGTAAGGGCCATTCCGAGTGCCATTTCACGCTGAGCGCCGTGTACGCGGCGTTCAATCTCACGCCGATTGTGAAGAGCTTCAACGAGATGACGGCCACCGCCGAGAATTACAAGAACTTGCTCCTCTACGTCTCGAAATCCGCACGGAGTAAGTCCGCCCGATTCACTATATGGTCGTTTTTCTCACTTATTCAGTCGCGCTCCTAATCGCGGGAGTCTTCTGACTCGGCAGACGAACGGTATGAAATGCGAACGAAAAAGTATCGGAAATCCCACATTTATAACGTATTTTTGCTCGCAAAAGTGAAAAAGTTTATTATTATGTATTGCTTATTCCAGGTACGCACGCGTGACAAGTTATGACAAACTAATCTATTTTGAACTGGTCAAAAAGGTTCATAACGTATATTTTATTTACAAAAATGGAAACTCCTCTTACACGTGTAAATGATTAAAATGTGCATACA
>NW_011967200.1:652570-661933 GCF_000949405.1 Vollenhovia emeryi
AATCACCGGTCCACACAAATTTTTGTGTTAATTTAACATAATATGGATATGTTAAAGGATCACACTAATAGTCTGTTAATATTTTAACACAAAATAGATGCAAATCTCAAAATCATTTAACATAAATTTTGTGTAAACTTAACATATTTTTAATGACAAAATGAATTTAAAAAATGTAATTTTTACATTTCATAATAAATAGGAATGTATCTTCGGGGAGGTAGGCACTAACAATAAGACACGCCACTTATTTTTCGGCGAGAAAAGTAACGGGCTAGGATTCGAACCTAGGACCTTCAGTTTGCCAGGCGAGTGCTCTTCCAACTGATCTATCCAGGCCCAGATGTAATAAGCCAAATGGTCCGAGATCACTCTCTTATGTTATATAGAATAAAATCAACATTTCATTCTGTAAATTTTAACAGATAAATCTTGTTACTAATAATATAGAACATATGTATTGTGTAAGATTACAAAATAAGTACACATTGTGTTGTTTTAACATTTCTTTTCAGTTATTTTAATAATTTTACATTTAAGGTCAATTAACATAAGAGCATCTGTTAAATTAACACATGAATGTGTTAACCATTTAACACAAAAATTTTAACGGGCATTTCTTTTAACAAGAAAACACAAATTTTCCAACTGTGTACGTTCTAAAAATATATTCAGAGTCGTTGCACATATTCATTAAAAAAACACATGTTTATTAAAAGAGACCCGGAACAGATGTTTTTTTGCAAATTACAGGATAGAAACTAAAAGAGGATAAAAAGTTTATATAAAGTTTTAATGGAGTTATTCCCTTCTAAAAAAATAGTAAAAAAATTAATATACGCATAAGTAGATTTTCAAGCCTTTGTTTTGGAGAGAAAATTTATTATATTTCAACTGTTTCCCTCTTTTGTAACTTATATAGAGAAACCTGCATTAATTTCGAATTCTCCGTAACATGTGTTCGTTCACTTAACTCATCGTGTAACGTAATTAAGCGTACCCTAAATAGTTTTGTGTGTTGTGCTTTCTGCTTCGTGCAGACTTTACATAAATCAATCAGCTTTTATCAGAGTCGACGCGGCGTGTAACGTTTAGCGTTTAACACCGCTAAAGGATGTCGCGTTGTAAAACCGGGCTTGATAGTCCACGAACGGTGAACTTCGACACCATCATTTAATTGATATCGTTTACGAAGTTTGCCTCTACAAGTGCGCCCCTTGCCTTTTACTCATTGATCGCGTTTAACACTTCAGGCTCGTCAACTAAGTTTACACGCGTTATTTGAACGTTAAATAAGTTTCCATTAGCAGCTTTATATCTAAGGGTGACGCACAATCGGCTCCTCGGAAGCCCGGGGAGCTTTAATCCGTATTGCTTTTGAATAAAACAATGCATCGCGCGTGTTTCTCGGCGCGTGATGATTACGATGTAATTAATCATCTTACAAATGTCGCGAAAATTGAATATGTCGCGTGGGTAACCAACCGAGTACGTCTCCGCGTGCAATTAATTAATTTAATGTATCCGGGCGCGATGCCGCATTGACCAAGTTGTGTCATAAATCCCGGGGCACTTATCAAAACGTCACGTTTCCCGGCGAGCAATTTTCTCTCACGATATCGCACAGGTGATTCGTACGAGCCGAGAAGCACCTTGAAAATGCTTCCACGCTCGTTTCTCATCGCTCCCGACGTGCCCGAATCGTTAAATCGCATTACAAAGACTTCACGGTAGACTTATCCTCAATAGAAGTGAAACAAGCTGTGGAATATGTCTCTTCGATTTGATGCTATCTACATGTACGACACTTGCAATTTCCGGCGAAATAAAGCGCAAATATTTTCGACTCAAATACCGAATAACACTTTGCATTTATCCATCATCAGAATAAAAATGAGATTATTTCTTCTTGCTTTTTTCAAGATTGAAATTATTCTACGAAGAAACAATGGCATTTCAAGGGAGAAATTACGGGATTGAAATTTTTGAGATAAAATTCTTTGAAGCACGTGCAAGTAAAGAATAATTATTTGAAGATAAAACTAAAAAGAGAGTCAAAAACAAAATCGCATATATACATTTAATGTACTTTATGTTTTGTGTAGATTTTCAACTTTTTGATAAATTTGCGTGTACTTGTAATTATTAATTGCGTTTTCGATTTTTAATTATCCTCACCTTCGTTAAATCTGTAAGTTACTTTGTGGTTCTTGTGATTCTAATCGCGTGTCGAATCGCGACGGACTTTTGGAACACCGGTCCGAGGAATTTATGGTCGATCGAGAGGCTGACACCACCTGATTTCCGACATTAACTCGAGAACATGGCGCACCGCGTCGTCACCGATCTACATTAAATTACGAATAGCGAATACCATAAATCGTCGATTGATTGGAATTCTCAAAGTTCCGCTATATGTATGTCGAAGAAGATTCAAATTCTTATCGAATTTTTCATTATCCGTTTCGCGAAACGAGCGATGATTCAGTCTTGGCGCGCTGTCTCGCCAAGTTCTCACGACTATGCTAAAAATAATACCCGAAACAATAAGACGCTCTGATAACAGGATATCTACCTCTTAATGTAGGTTGGATATTAATCTCGATATATTGGGCAAAATCAACGTTTAATCTTGACGTTTATCCAAGATACAGTTCTCCGCTGCGGTTTATTACGGAGTGAAAATATTTATTTTATACGGTGCATATGTGTGTTATCAATTTCATATCAAGATGGTACGCTTATCAAATGTTTTGAGTTGTTGTACCAATTGTATGCACACAGTTTTTCTGACTGCACGTTCGATCCATTTACGCATATTTGTAAAATATTTTATAACACGTTATTTTATATTTATTTTTATATTATATTTATTTTATATTATTTTTTATATTATATATTATATTATATTATAAATTACTATTACTAAATATTACGCGTGAGTATTAACAAAATATATGGCTCGATATATAAAATTACCAAGAAATATTCACCGATAGCTGTATTTTTTCCTTTTAACGTATTATATTAGCATAAAATATCCTCTCTCTGTCGATAGTCTTACTTTATCTTATAATATCTTTTATCATATAATGTCTTTCAATTTTTATTATAATTAATAAATTATTTACAGTGTTACGCTATACTTCTTTTTCTCTCTTTGTGTACTAGCACAAAAAGTTCTTTCAATTTGTATAAGGTATATACAATTTTACTCAAGATCGAATTTCTAAAACGTTATGATTTTAAAGCTCCCGACTATAATGCGTAATTCCTATCAAATTTCCTCAAAAGAGGTGTTGCAAAGCAAGTATCTGTTGTCAGTATTATCACGTTATCGGGAAAACGAAATTACACAACGAGTTTACGTTTAACTCTATTCGAACGACTGTCTTAGGTACCGTGTGTCTACGAAGTAGCGGGGGCGAAAGACGAGCCATAAAAGAGAAGTAAGAAGATTCGATCTATGTGATAATGAGGCCATTCCCGATATACAGACGTATATAACATCGATCTACCCATTTTACTCGCATCGGCAGGCCGATCCGAGACCTGCTCGTCTTTTCGTTTTACGCCTCGACTGCTTTTTACTGCCGTTCAAATTCGCAATCGATGTAGGGTCTCAGACTCTCGATGGGTTGAACTGATCGTTTATCGCGCTATTTTCCGTACCCCCTGTACATGACCGTGAAATCGATTTTCATCGCGACTAACTCGGCGATTGTTAATCAAATTTTCTAGCTTTGTGTTAAAAACGGCGTCCTTTACCTGTCGAGATCTACTTATCACTTCGGATCTCGAAGATTCGAAACAAGACGAAAATACTTCCGAGTCTTAATCTTTCACGAGTATACTCTTGAAATGCTTTTGTAATTCTCGCACAAAAACTTATTAAGAATAGCGTATCTCAATTTACCAATAGGGCAGGAAGTTCAAAGAAAACTTTTCGAGCTTGGAAAAATACCAGTGATGCTGATAATCGGTTTTCAATAGTGTGACAAAGAAATCAAATTTTCCGGAATTAATCTTCGCTAATAGTCTCAATAAACAAACGCGCAAGAGAATGCGTTGCAAAATATCAAATTTCGATCGACACCTGTCACGATATTCTAGCATAATTCTGTATTGTCGAAAAATGTTACAAGTACGTTAGAGCACTCTATTTTCATTCGTCGCGCATCTTGTTACATCTACCGCATATCTCCATCCTAGTGCACTCTCTCATAACTGTATTTGTTAATTGAAACACCTTAAGCGTTGAGGGGTGAAGAAGCAGGGATGCAACAGCGCGTAAACTCCAGTCGATATCGACGTCTTTACGTCGGCGGGAAGCCTGTTCGCTCACATAATGGAACGAACTTTACCCCTTTGTATCGTATGACTCTTGTTAATCGTCGTCATCGGTGGTAGCTACGGAGGCGTTAAATGAAGAGCATCTCTAATGAGAAACTGAGTGGGATCGACCCGTAATAATGCAACGACGACGCTTCGCATCTTACTGCACCTTACCGGCGTTACGAAACAATACATCGCTTTATTTCGAAATAACGTGTTAATACGGCAGAGTGCAATGTACAACATCAGCTTGCACAAAATGCGCGAATAAATGACATGAATTTATGTTTGACAAAATCAGATTAGAAGAATGTTTCATTGATAAATTAGTATGGACTAGACGGAACGCTTAGTAAACGGAATTAAAATAAAAACGATCTTCGTACGTTGCATTTTACAATTAGACTTTCTAATTACAGTACAAGTTACATCAACTATTTCTTGTTTGAAATTACGATATCTGTTAATTTATTGTTATTATTTAGAACTATATTAAATCGAACGTCATAAACAAAAAACGATAATTCTGCCTTCTCAGCGCATCGATAGATCACCAAATTTTATCGAATTCCTTGATGTCTCTCAAAATGTTAATGTCCCGAAATGTGTCCTGATCCAAAGTTAGTTAAAGACGTATGCGAGAGTTGCACCGATTAATGGCGCGTGTTTGTCGTAAAAGCGGGATTATGACTTTGCTTGGATAAACGTTTATATCTGGCTTGGCGCGTTGCGGTGCAACGATACGAGCAACGGATTATTTTAAAGCGCATTCTGCTTAAACATGTCGTGAGGATCAAGACATCTGCGATTTCGTAGGTTCAGTTTTTTAATAACACATTTAAGAATTATTCTATTTTTCAAAGAAAGTTAGGGATTAATAACAATTTGTGTATTTCGGATATTTGCAATAAATAACACATTTAAGAATTAAAATTTATTTAAAAAATTAAATGTGTTATTTATTGTAAATACCTGAAATACACAAAATTATTATTAATCCCTAACTTATTTAAAAAATAAAATAATCGGTAAAAGAAAAACTACATTTTTCCATGCTTGAAATAATAAGAAATAATAAAATAAACATTATTGTGACTAGGACAATGCATATAATGACATTTAAAAAATTATATGCCTTTCGCTAACGAGTGTAAAAAGCAATCTTTTCAAGACATGGTAAAATGTGTATATATGAAATGCATACAATTATACATGCAACATATACCTTTATAGCGTTTCGAAATGCGTAACAATTTCACGAACAACGGTTTTCTAAAATATTAGACATTTATGTGAGCAAGTCAATTCCTAAGAGCATGGTAACCGAACCGTCTCCTCTCTCCGAAAAATTCAAACGGTCAATAAAACCGAGGACAACCCCAAGCGCAGATTTTATTTAGATTTTTGTGGGGCGTAAAAGTGCTCTCTGAAATGGCAAAGCGAAAAAACATCGCAATTATTTTCCGATTCGTATAGCCTGCGATACAATTTCCGCAATATCTTTAAGTGTCGCTCCTCAATGCCAATTTATAAAAACAGAAAAGAAATTATTAACTTTAGAAATGCTCGCGCTGTTACCTAATGTTTAACAAGATTCATATGTTTCTAATATATTTTAATAAGTTTTCTCCACGTGCGCAATATTTCCCTCTTATGAAATTCGAGATACTTAACATATTTGTTGTCGGTGAAAGTAAAATGCCTGCCGAACGTGGTATACAGAAGATTTTCTGTATTCGCGCCGGATTTTATATTCCTCGTTGTAACACGAAGAATATTCGTGTCTCCGCAATATCTTAAACGTGCGAGATTTAACTTGACAAGCTGATGCGCGTTTTGACGGAAAAGACTCGCGTGCAAGAGCGTTCGCGTGTCGAACAGCGACGTAGAAGTGAGTGTGAAACGTCGGCGTATACTTTAAAGAGAAACGGTAATCGAAATTTCCTAGTCTTCCCCGCCTACCTATGTACATCTCCCAGAATTCCGCATTGAATTCGCTGGGCTTAAGCTGGATTGTGCTGGATAAAGATGTCGAAGCACAATATACGATAACGATTGAAGTTGAGACCCTACAGACCCTACCGACGTATTATATTTGTTCAGCTTGCTGCTGTACCTTGATAGTGTGTTTTGCAATGTTAGGATTTTTCGGTAAGTACATCAATGGATAATAAAATTGTAATCTTCGACAAATAATCATTACACGTATATTAATTTCCAGGGTTGGGAAGTAACTCGTTACTTGTAACGAAGTTACAGTTACAGTTACTTCTTTTTGACAACTCTAACTTAACTTCGTTACTTTTTCTCCATCTGTAACTGTAACTTAACTCAGTTACATTTTTTTTTATAACTAGTAACTAATTTAATAGTTACATTAATAAAAGTTACATTAAAAAAAGTTACTTTATATATTTTTTAAACCTTCACTTAATCGCATAGGTCTTGCCTTTGCGTATATGCGCCTCCTTAGAAGCACAATTCATTGGCTAATATTGGTTAAACATTGGTTATGTTGGCAGTGAATTAGCCAATATTTCCCCAATATTGGTCATAAAATAAATGCAAATATACTACTGATATTGTACCTAGATGATTATTTAATATTGGATTGATTGTATTAGCAAGATTGTCCAATAAAATTGTAATATTGAATATAGAATAAATGCTAATGTAACGCCGATGTTACGTATTAATAATTGCACGGTACTGTGTTTATATTGACAGTAAATTGCAAAAATATGAGGCCCTCCACCACCCCCGCCAAGTTCGATCGGCGGTCCTCTTTTCTTTATCATAATCATTTTCTTTTGACATCTTTGTCATTATTATATTTTCATCACAATTAATTTTATAATTTACTACAATGTAAAACATGTAGCTATGTCTACTCTCTAAAAGTCAATCAGTGGATTATTACAGAAAACAGTGAATACCTACTGATTTACAGTTACAAGTATAACACTGAATAATTCAATAGTTATAACCGCTTTCAGTGATAATTCACTGATTGACTTTTAAAGAGTAATATGTAACATTCTTTATAAATGTGTAAACAAAAAATCGTATTGTAAATGCACAAACAAAAATCTATCGCATAAAAGATTATTTTAGACCAACTTAAAATTTCATACAATAGAAAAGTTAATCTAAAGAGGCCCTCCGCCGCCCCCGCTGATTCCAATCAGCGGTCCTCTTTTCTTTACAATACGATTTTTAACATTTTTATTATTTATCTTTCTTCATACAATTTACAAAACATTCAATGTTATAAAAAGATCATTATACAATACAAATTAAAAAATATCATGTAAAATATAATTAGATACAAATGATATATGATATTTTTTAAATGAAATTGCCCATGAAAATTCGGTCTGCGTACAATAACACGAAATCTTTACACGTGCTTATTGCGTAATATTTTTTACCAATTATCGAATAATATTTTCAATTATTTTACTTTATTTATTTTGTATAAATAATCGCAAATAAAAAGAGCCTTAATAAATTTATTATTTTGGAAATAATGAATCTCCCGAATTTATCTACATTTTTTAGTAAATCCAAAGTGCCAAAATTTTAAACTAAATGCTTACCCCGTGTTATAATTTTTGTCTTATTGTGTGCATCCGATTACAGAATTAATATTGCAATGTTACAATATAATATTTTTAATGCGTTTGCTATTATTAAATAATATACAAGAAATACATAGTAATTACAATAAACAAGAGTACAACATTCCTAATAACTCGTTTATTATAATTTTACACTTTTTAAATTTTTATGAAAAATATATAGGAAATATATTTACAATTATTATTATTGCATTACCTACCCGTATTGCGATTTATAGACCTACCTACCCGTATTTCAACATAATGAACCTACAAATCTTTAATTAACCGCGACGCGATTTTTTAGGGGTTTGACTTGGAATTTAACGCAACCGCGGGATTTAATAGGGGTGTCACTCTCGCACACATGCGAGAATGTATGTATATAGAAGCATAACCCACCCGAATTGTAACACATCAAAAGAAATTAAAGTATATTTCGTACAGCACCTTACTTAGGTACTCCATCAAAGTGGCCAATATCGACCACTTACCTCGTCGTATTTAGTCCTTCGGTGGGCCAGATTGGACATACCTTTCGTTGCTCCCGGCCATACAATCTGGTCATTTTGACCAGAGATCAGGAAGGAAGAAAATTCCTTCCATAGTCGGTTATCGTCACCAACAAATGTTTCGTACGGTTCGAATATACGAGTGTCGATCGTATCGAAAAATGCACGACCACGAGACGTGAATTAAAGAAGAATGTTAATTCAAAAACTTTACTGTATATACGAATCAAATTTATTGTTACTGCCGTTATTTATTCAAAAATATTCACCATTTCTTCGTAATTTAATCTTTGATTTCGAAATTCAAGTAGGTATAGAAAAAAATTTACTTCGCGTTAGAGTGATTTTAATCAAATTCCTCGATAAGATAAAATTTATAATATAGCTAAAATTAAATAATTAATAATTTATTGAAGTTTTCCTGAAAAACCGATCGCGAAAACCGACCGCGAAGATGCGTGTAATTGTGCATGTCGTTCATGCGATACGCATCTTGACAATACATATTATATATCAAATATAGAAAATATGAAAAATAAATGGATAGGTAACAAAAGATTTGCTCGACAAATACAGCAAGACTATATTTGCTAAGCCATATTTTATGTAATTTTTGCAACAACTCAAGATGGAAAGTGAATTCAACATATCGTAATATGAGCAATAGAGTTTCATCAGATTAAAAGAGTGTAAAAGAAAATTAAAGGCCCTGCTGCGGAAAAGAATGAATCCCAGATCTTCCGGATTACCTCCAATAGCGGTCATTTCGGCAGGGAGTTAACGACGATCGTTTCTCAAATCATGCAATCTCGTTTTTCAGTTTTATTGAAATAAAAATTATTCTTCCATTATTAGTGTTAATGGGAGAATATTTGTGGAGAATATATATATAAAAT
>NW_011967200.1:664185-713750 GCF_000949405.1 Vollenhovia emeryi
CCATTACTGTAAATCAGTGAATATTCATTGTTTTCAGTAATAAACCACTGAGTGATTTTTAGAGAGTAACCCTTCAGGGTACTTAAGCCCCTCCACCACGACAAGGTAGTACCCGAGGAGGGGATTATCAACAAGAAACTGTGCAATTACATATGTGTATATATGGAAAAATGAATATTGAATGAACATAAATTAAAGTTGCTATTTAATGCACGACGTGAGAGAGATTCATCCGATCGAAAGATTAATTCACACCCTCGATCTTGGGACAAAATCAATTTATCAATAATGCCTCATAAATTAATAATCTGAGATGAGCCATTCTTATCTTGTTAGAAGCGCTGAAATCTTAGCTTTCCAACGAGACAAAGATCATCTTGCTACGATTTTTCTGTGCGAAGCTATTGACGATTATATCGGCTCGCAATCTCGATCTCGGAAGACAATCAATTTTATTTTCAGAAATATTAAACGATTCCTCATAAACTAATAATCCGAGATAAGCCATTCTTATCTCGTTAGAAGCGCTGAAATCTTAGCTTTCCAACGAGACCAGGATCATCTTCCTACGATTTTTCTGTGCCAAGTTATTGACGATTATATCGACTCGCGATCGCGTAATCCTGAGGTAGAAGCAGCAGACGACGCGTATATGCGGCGTCTCCCGTGGCGTCTCGCGCGGCGGTGTTACTACCGAACCCCTGGGCCTCGTATGTTTTGATGCCAGTTTTTTGGAGACGTAGTAAGCTCGCGTAATACTTGCGTAATACTCGCGCGGCCTTGTCTAATGAATGGGTGCGCGCGCGCCCGATTTTTAAAACGCTATAACTCGGCGAAAAATCGACGTAGCGACATGAAACAAAAACCAATCTTCTTCGTTTCGCATCCCGCAGATGTCTAAGTTGAATATGTATGCCCTTATCATAAAACTTACACACGACAATGGAATAAAAAGTAAAATTCTGCAATATGCATAAATTATACATATAACTGCTAAATATAAAAATTGGCTGACAAACTATATTAGACTGTATAGCAAGATTGTCCAATAAAATTATAATATTGAACATAGAATAAAGGCTAATGTAACGCCAATGTTACGTATCAATAATTGCACGGTATTGCATTTACATTATTTCCCAATACTACGCCAATACTTTGTGCCATCCGGGCTTTATCGACACTTTATATTATAATTCTACTACAGATTTAATATTTTTATTTTCATTGCAAGAAAGTAACCGCAAAGTAACGATTCGTTACTTTTTGAGTAACTAACGCGTTACTTTTCAAAATTAGTTACTTGTAACTGTAACTAGTTACATTTTTAGCGAAAAAACTGTAACTGTAACTAGATACTTTTATAAAGTAACTTCCCCAACCCTGTTAATTTCTGCAATTATATAAAGTTATATAATTGAAGAATTTACCTTTTCTATAAACCATTTTACAATAGATCTATATTGAAAAAATGGAAATTATGTACAAAAAATTCCAAAAATCTTATCACAAAAACATAATCTCTAGTTTTTAAAACTATCTGTTAAACCTATTTGAAAATGTATTTATGAGGCTCACAATTACGAGTTTTAAATAAAATAAGAGATAGGAATACGAATCAAAATAGTAACTTTGCTAGCAAAAAGTTGATAGCCAAAACATCTTGATAGATCATCTACTAATGCACCTAGACTAATCATATTTTAAAAACTATACGCCACTTGCGCACAAGTCAACACACGTGGGACTGTATATTCGCGTAAAATTAAGTGGACATACTTGTGTCACATTCGTATGCAGCAAACTGCAAATGCGATTGGATCGAGCGCATATCGCAAAGTGGTTCGACAGTTCGCGATAATATTTATATAGATCTCAACATATCTCCCAAGAAATCGTTTTCCCCCTCTGTTTCAGTCGTGGTGATGTGCGCTAATTCAACGACCATCCGGGAACTATTGCTGGCTGCCGAGGAGCTCGGGATGGTGGACTCGGGGGAATACGTCTTCTTCTCCATAGAGCTCTCCCCCAGGTGAGGCCAAGTGAACTCGCAATTTTACCACTAAGTAATTGCGTGTGTTATTCGTTGTGGCGTGAATAGCGCGTTATTACGGGCGTTTCATACAGAATGAAAAGTACACTGATAAATATACGCGCGGCCACATAAATGTAACGTACCATGAACATTTAAACAGGACATCAGAATAAGATAATCCTGGCGTGTTTTAAAAAGAGCGTAAAGTAGAGATAATTTCGAGGAAAAAGTGGTACTGGAACACAGAACTATCTTTGCGTGTAACACGTTTTTAATCTTTCTCTTTCCGAGATGCAAGATTGCTCGTCTGAAATGTTCTATGTATAAATATTAAAATTTCGTACATGGGAAAAAATGTAGCCGCCATAGCTAAAAACTGCATGTGGTAAACTAAATTTCAGTTGTAAAATATGGACAGCTAATGTTTAGTTGTAATAGCTAATATTTTGCTACTGCGTCTATTTTATTAGGTGCGACAGCAGACCGTTTGCTGTGGTTTAGAAATTTATAGTTAACGCAGTAAAATATTTTTAGCAAATCATGATATCTACGGTAGCGAAACTTTTTTTTTCAGTTTATACTACGCTGTTTAATGGCGCAGTTGCGAAATGTTATTTGAGATATATCTTGCGCTGTAAATCAATTTACAACGCACGAAATCTGCAGGACGCAGGTTGCATGTCAAAAAACTGGGGCATAAACAGGTGCTTGTATAACGGCGCGTGTCTCGGACACCAAAGCCGTTTTATAATTGAAACGAATGTGGGAGTTGTACCCGGTACCTACGACTTGGTCCCATATAGAAGGAAAATTGGCATAAAATACGTCTCGCCTGTCTTCAGTGCTCACGGAAGGACGAGGAGCAAATAAAAAGAGATTAAAATGGGATCTGACGACGTGGAACGTGTCTCCTCAGATCGAAGAATATACGCTCTCGTTCCACGTAGGGGAAAAAATTATTCTTTACTCACGCAAACTAAGAATTTAAGAAATATAACTTCTCTCTGTAGAAATGTATGTAAATATTTTCCGTTGTTAATGAGATATCATCGGTATGATTATATCGCTATATTTCAATGTTAATCATTCTGACTAAATAACTAGAAGCAATTTCCACCAGGTTAACTGGTACCTGGATATGCTAATATTAGTTTAGTTACCTAACGTAACGCTAGGATGAAACAATTGCATTTACTTCGTTCGTTTCGCTTACAAGGAGCTATTTTATACTATCAAGGATCAGATTTTAGAGTTCAACCTAATTTATCCCTTGACATATCGTCCACGCGGTCGTTTCGCGTGGGCTCGCGAGGCAGTTTGCTCGCTTAGATAAACTTGCGTTTATGTACCTATTATGTAGGTATACGATTGAGCACTAATACCGTCCGATGCACTCGCATTAAATAAAGAAACTGCCTGACATGCGACTTACGGATTCGATCCGTCCTTTCGCAGGCTAAAGCTATATATACCGTTAACTTGGTGAAAAGACGTTTCTAGAATGTTAGAGGGAAGTTCGACCGATCGTGTGAGCGTGTCGGGTGGTGTTAAATCTCCCGTTTGTACAAAGTACGAGTATATATCATACAATCGCGCTGTTTAACGAGGCCTTGAAACGCTCCGCCCCGGGAAATTGCTAATCCCGGATCGTCGTAAACGTAACGTAGTACGTGATTCTTCGCGATCGTAAGTTCCTTACGATCACATTCTCGGATGTTATTTTGTTTTCTTGATGATTTTATTCGGGTGATGGTCTTGTATCTGCAGACGAAATCAAAGCGGATCTTGAATTTTAGCGGTGGTACAGATGGCTCGTTATGATCCGGTTACATCATGGGGAGAATTATCTGTCTCTGGGAAAACAAAACTATTTGTACTCGATACCTATCTCGTTGCATTTCCGCTTCGTTCTCTGTTTCCCAATGGCTCTTGTTAATAAAGGATATCGCGCGATTTCGGGTCGAGTGGAATTCAATCCGTCGTATCGGAAACCTCAAACCGCGACCCTTCGTTTAGATTATAGTCGAGTGAGACTAGACGCAGCTGCTGATCTATGCAAACTGTGTAAAACTATTAAATGTACAAATTTCAACATTGTGCCAGTAATAGAGGCATAATGGAACATTTAACGGAAGGAAAAATAGAGTAAGCGAAATTTTTCGCGCGAATTTAGCGAAATCGCGATCTCGTAAATTTTTTTCCAGGACGAGAAACGATGAACATTCGATTTAACGAGATTCATGCGAGATTTAAAACGAGCACGGGACGAAAAGCAACCTGACCATCTCGTGGTCAGAGCAGCACGATTGGCGTTGACTTTAACAGTAATTGAAAGTTTCATTCGAATCACCAGTTTTTCCGGTTAGAATTTATCCGTGATGGCCTTCCTACAACAGCCCGTCGCAGATGACAAAAAAATATCACAGCTTTTAAATTCACATTTATTAGAGAACGTACGCGGCAATTCTTTTCTGGATAATCGAGCGCTCTCCAATATTCCTATCGTAGATTAGAAAGTTGAGAAATTTTTAGAATGCCAAGCGGAGAAAACTTCCCGGGACAAGCGCGACTTGAGATTGCTTTCGAACTATGCCGATTTATTCGCTCGCCTAAGAGTTCAGAAGAGACGTGCAAGATGTAGAAATAAAAAATTAAACAAGCAAGTCGTCGGTGCGGACGCCCACGGTGACGCCGGGTTATTCCGACGACGTCACTTTATTTAATCATGAGACCTACAGTCGTTTCGCCGCAGGGCATCACGGATTTTTCTACGTGAGAATTTTCGCGCCTTGTAATTCGAGTGTTACACGCATTACGTATGGTAGATGTTTGTGGCTTTTATATGTTCCAATTATTACGTAACGATCGAGCATCATAAAATGAAAGTTATGATCTCTGGTGACGGTACGTGTGAAAAGCTGCTCAGTCACGGTGTAGTTAAATGATGTTTCACCGAAACATAAATTAATTGGGTCACGTATAATGTGTCGCTTTAATATTAACGATTTCAAGTATAACGAGTAACATTTGAGGAAACGAAATACACGTAATTGTAAAAATTTGTAAATGTATTTAACAATTCTCAATATGAGAGATTATTTTTATAAACTCATTTTAATCAAACGTAAAATAAGAAATTTTTTTTAATAAAAAGCAATTTTAACTTTACATCTGGGATATTAAATTTGATATATTCTTTTAAGTAGATCTACTAAAATATAATCTTTTCTTAGTGAAATTTTTATGCTGCAAGCTGTTTTAATGTAACGTCATATCGGCTTTAATATGATAACGTCAAATAAAATATTCCAATAATTCTCTAAGATAATAATAATATTTTTTTCTCTCTAAAGGTTTTAGGTATAATACGTGATACATTATTAGCAAAAGCTGCTTACTTTAGGACAATATAGTTTTTATAACATTAAAATTTGTATAAAATTAAAGTCTTTGAAATCCGATCATCCAACGAACACGTAAATCTTTTTGTCTCATCAACACGTGCGTGCGTGCGTGTGTGTGTGTGTGTGTGTGAGCGTGTGAACAACTTATTATTAGAAAATAAGTGAATTGTTATTCCAGCGACAATGATTCCGAAGAACCATGGAGAGTCGAGAGCGACACCGACGAGAGGAACGAGAAGGCTCGAAAGGCTTATCAGGTCTTGTTAACGTTGACTGCGCGCACCCCGGACAATTTGGAGTACGTGAATTTTTCGCGCGAAGTTCAATCCTTGGCTCAGAGCAAATACAACTTCACCTTCAAGAAGAACTTGGTCTCTACCTTCGTAAGCTCGTTTTACGACGCCGTGCTGCTTTACGCCTTCGCTGTTAAAGAGAGTCTGCCGGAGAAACCGGGTGAGGTCAACCTAGACGGCGGTAATTTGACTCGCAGAATGTGGGGAAAGAGTTTCAAGGGTAAGTTTCAGCTTCTCTCATTTATCGTTGCTTACATTTATAGCGAAAGTCATTCCTGTCAGTCAATCTTGCGCGACTTTAGCGAAAACGACGACCGGATAAGTGGATGGAGGGATCCCTCGCGCGGAATTTTTTTAAGGATTTACGATAGGCATTTACCTTTTAACGACGAAACAACGATGGAATTTGCGTTACGCATTATCTGCATTTGTTGCATCAGTGTTACATTACGCCGATGGTTCGCCGTTTGTAATCGTAGTCGACAAAGCTGCAGGTCTATAGAACTCAAATCTATAGAACGAGAGAATCAACGATGTGAGAAAGGGTGAATGATGATTGCGTCAGGTGCACAACAGTCGAAAGTACCACAGTTAATTAAAGATGCTTTGTGGTCAGAACAGTTAAATTAATTATCCAGCGAATCATCATTCACAAAAATCTTTTGTTAACTTCTTTTGCCACAATTTACCAACTTTTACAACTAATGGAATCGATTTACACATTATCAAGTTTACGTGTTAACGACATTTGTATTCTGTCTAGTTTGAATGTTTATAATATTTTCATTTTTCTGGAGTCTCGGTATTTTTTTATTTATAAATTCAATCAGTTTGGCAGCATCTTTCAGAAACTGTTTGAGCTTGCCAGTAAATAAATGTATATTACTCAAATATTTGTCAATCCGTCTGAGTTTACGTTATTTTATCTTGCAATATGAGAATGCAAACAATTGCTTTCTGGCTTCACGTCTCATCTGCCAGGCAAGCATCTTTGAAGTATGACTACCTCTTATTCCTTTATACACGCTATTTCGCCTCGACCTTCGATCCTCGAGTTTTCTGAGAGAATTTTATAGCTGACGTAGCTGACGTCGAACGGAATGCTAGATTGCCAGGTCGCTTTGTGTTTTAATACGTTCCGTTCTTGTCCTCGCTAGATCCTCCTACATGCATTCTCTCACATTGCATTTCTACATCGGTTATCTCGAACTGCAGCGATCGCCCACGCGAGATTTTACCACACCGTGAAATGAAGCTTTGCGAGAATTAACAATTCCACAACTGCCTGCCGCGGCTGTAATATTCAACTTTGATTAAGCCCCACCGAGTAATCATATATGCAATGCCGTTTTGTTTTTGCATAATTATGACCACTTCTAGGAATAACCGGCGATGTAAAAATCGATGAGAACGGCGACAGAATTGCGGATTATTCCCTGCTGGACATGAATCCGGAAACATCTAGATTCGAGGTAAGACGCCGAGAATTAATAACTAATCTATGCTTAATTGCAAGGTACAGTTTCGCCCGTAGTTCCGCAACTAAAATAATTTAATTTGCGACGTTGCACGATGATAGCGAATTTAATATATAATATTAAGACCGAGCTTAAAATCTGACAGTAGTTACTTCTGACGCGTATTGTTATTCGCTCTGTAATGCATTCACGTAATTGTTTCATTTTCCTCTCCGCACTTTTCATCTTATTTGTGAAATAATTTCCCGCAGATTGTGGCCAATTATTACGGTGCGAATAAAACACTGGAATATATCCCCGGGAAGAAAATTCACTGGGCCGGTGGTCGTTTAGAACCACCCCCGGATACGCCTACCTGCGGATTCGATGGAATGTTATGCCCCGATAATTGTGAGTGGGTGATGCTTTGTTAATAATATAAGTGTAATAACAAATAAATAATATACGAGTGCTATGTAAAATTGTCAATACGGCAGAAATATGCAATCGCGACGAGGGTTAAAAAGATTTCCACATTTGCATAAATGTTAATTACGTTCGGTTACTAAAAACATTTAATATTTAACTAGAACGAAATAAAACATTTTAAGATAGAATTTTTCTTCCTCGCAATTGTGCCAGTATAATTCCGTATTTTTCTAGAGATAAAACCCTCTGTTTCTCTCTCTCTCTCTCTCTCTCTCTCAAAAAGTATATTTGTTTTCATTTAAATTACTAATGTTTGACACAGCTCTCCCAGGATATGCTATTCTCTCCATGGTATTGAGCTCCATCGTGGTCGTTCTCGTCGTAGGTTCAGTATTTATTTATCGGTAAGTCCAACCTGTTTTTAAACTACAACTTCATATATTTCTTTTATCAATATTGACGGCGATATAGATAGCACTGAGTATTACTTTTGACGAATTGAGATTTGGAGGAATTGGGATTTGGTGAATTGAGATTTATTGCGAGAAATAAAATGGAATACAACATTTATACCGAATAAACATACTTCGCGGAGGGGAAAAAAGATATTTGTGAAATGGATTGTTTGTGTAATAAAACCCGGTGAAATTCAATTTCAATTATTTCACCGATGGCGTGTTCTCGGTTTGAATTACACATGGTTCAGTGATCGTTCTCTTTTTCTTTCTTTCTTTTTCTCTTGCAATTTTAATTGGATAAGATTAGCAAAATCATTTTCCACTAGGAATTGTGTTTCCCATTGCAGCAGAGCTTCTTATTGAGTGTATTAATCTATAATAGCATATCCACCCAACGAAATATTCCAAAATAATGAACGACGATGTCACTTTATCTAATCGGCAAATTAAGTCAATAAGTGAAACTGACGTCAAACTAAAATACGTACTGCAAATAATTTATGCTTTTGAAATGTACACATTTAATATTCGCTAGCATTCGCGCTGATTGGTGCGTATTATAATTGGCATAGATTCGCTTTTAGAAATTTAAAAGACGTCGTTGCCTCGCTTGCTACTTCGTGAAGAGATAATCTCGATAACCCCCGGTAGCACACGCTAAGTGGATATATACATATCGAGAACATATAGCCGAGAAGCTCCTCGGCTTCTTTGAAGCACGATACGGTTAAAGGGGAGCAAGGCAAGGAAAGAAAGAAGAAACGAGTGAAGCGAGACACTTATCCGCTCTGAAATTTCTCAGATGCTGCGAGTTAATCGATTTAATACCATCTGTCCAACTCTACGCTAGCACTTGGCTCGCCAAGTGCCTTTGTCTCTTCAGTTTGTCAGCCATGAGAACATTTTCAAGAGCTTAAACGAATTGTCCCCTTCTATCCAGCGGTGATAATCCCAAGTAATCCCGAAGTAATTTAGTCGAGTATACCTGCGATTCAGTAGTGTCAGAAATACGGACGCAAAAATTTTACGAGTGAGATTAACTGATAATTAGTTGTTGACCCAATAACGAATTGTCACAATTTATTTAATTAATGTTTTGCACGCATAATTAGGTAAATCGATATCGATTTATGTTTCTTTAATTCACTAACATGTAACTTTTATATTAATTAATCAGACATAACAAATACATATATATAATATCTAAGCTTAAATTGTTTTTACATATGCCGGAAATTTATTAGATATTAATATTCAGCCTCAACGTTATATTTAACATTTTCAACGTTACATGTTATGAATCTATCTAATGGTTTCAATATCACATATAATCACATTTTATAATTTTAGTATTATGTAATTAGTGTTACGTATATAATGTATCACATACATTTTAGACGATCTATAACGCGTGTTACAACAAAATTTTATGATGGTATCTCTACCAATTTCATTATTATAAAGTGTACAATGCAAAATTATATGTATAGAATATAGACAAATTACTTTTACATTCAAGACATTTCACTAAAGCCAGATTACACAAAGTCTTCAAAAATACGTGAAATATGGAATAATAAATTTCAGGATCCTTATATTTTGAAAATCGTAAATATATCAAGAGATTAGTTATATAACGTGAAATGTGATATGAAATTTGTACAATTTATTAGAAACGATACCAGATTTTTCATTTAATAAATTTTGATTAATAACAAATAACGATAATTCCAACTACTGAAACTCGTAAAAATTGTACAAAATATATTTGCGAGTCCATAACATCAATACATGATCGTTAAATTTGGTGAAAAGAGCTAATATTTGATTGTTGGTTCAGCAATCAGTTTCACGTTTTTACATTTAATAAAATTTTTATTAATAACAATCAACGATCATTTTGAAACGAATCCGAATGGAATTGTTAATTAATGGTAAAAGCTATTAAATCTTACCTAAAAAGCAGGTATTTATTGAGTTATTTTGATCACGAGACACGGCAGTGTCTCGCGCCAAGTGTAAGCGTAGCTAGTACACGCGTGTAAATTTTACCACACGGGAAAAATTAAACGTTGATATCGCAGGCTGCCACAAACAACTAATTCACTCGATTGTATTTGCTATTAATTTTAATTTTAAGCATTGAACTAAATATTCAGATTATTAGGACAACTGTTTGACGTTTTTCATTCATTATTACTCATGTTGTCTCAACCAATTTATTTCAATTACACTGATACTGTTGATAGATCCCTTTTTCTGCGCATATATCGTTCGTATTCTGTCGCTTTCGTGTAATATATCTGGCGTCAGTGTTAAATAATTTTCATTTTACAAATCAATATAAAAAAACTGTATTATAACTTTACATTTCTTCAATTTATTGCAAGTAAATCGAATTTTCGAATTAAAATATTCCTGTCGTATCCCTACCGACCCGTTCTTATCACTATTTCTTCCTCGCGTTTTTACTCATGTAGCGTGATATTCTTACTTATCCATAACTAGTCGCGATCTACTGAAGGGAAGCAGAATCTTAACTGGTGGGACTACACAATTAACTGTAAAATTTAATCCAAGACATATTTCCTCTAATTACGTGCGATCACACATGTGTGTGCAAAATTATAGGTCTTGTTACCGAACCATATTCCCTTGTATTCGATCAATACATGGATGGGGCTATACAAGTTTAGACTAAAATCAGTGCATGAGTAAATGGGAGGGATAGACGGTAATTTAATATAATTAAAATATAAAATATATAAATCAACTGTACTCATTTACTGTATTCACTATACTTGCTACTTTTTCCTTCTCTGATCATCGTCAGCTCCGTATTCCTTCGACGCTACACTTTTGAAAACGCGTAATTACGGTTGCATACGGATTAATTGTTAACACAAGTCTTTCTATCTTAAGAGAAGTCTCGGGGCTGGGCTTACAGTCGAGTCTTATATTCAAGACCGTCTTGAATTTATTTAAAGATACTGTACAGAACGTTTCATTAGCTACGGAGTATCTGAAGATGATCTCGAGACAGCCTTGAATATAAGATCTGACTGTGAATACAGGCCTCCGTCTGTTAACACGGCACTCTCGAACGCGACGCGGCGTCACACGACAATTTCTCCGGAGTTTACGAATTCGATCGACGACGATTTTTTGGTGAGAACCGACACAGTGAGACGCATTATTTATTTGCACGTAAAAACGTTGTAGATCACAAAGTAATGGCTCTTGCAGACAGCGCGACAACGCGACGCGCGATAATCCAACGGGCGTACAGGGCTGGGCTTCTTTATGGGAAAGTAGTACGCTTTCCCATAAAACCTATACGCTCATTGCATAATCGCGCGTTGTCGCGCTGATCTGCAAGAACCATAAGATATTCATTTATCTGTTTGAAATATACACTTCGATAAAATCATCTCGCTACACTTATGAATCGTTTCAGCACAGGCTTTAATACTTGCTTATTGTAACAATCGTAAGGTGTAAGTGTGCTTTCTTGGTACTTGCGATCGTGTCCCAAGATTAACGCGACGGTAGATGGAGCGGCCACGCGTCGCTACCTTTCGTAGGCGAATGATAGCACGACTTCTTATCTATAACGGCATGCTATACACCGCGAACGAAAACAAACACCAAGGTCTTTGTGACAATCAATATACCGACAATATATATACGAGATGTTTAACACTTTAAAACAAATTTCAAAGATTCTATTTCTTTTCAAGTATATTACATACTTGTGTTCCCAATTAATTTTAATGAGTCATCGACGCCAATTAGATTTAACGTTTACTTGGAAAAGGGAATTTATTGCTTTGATGTAAAAGTATTTATGTGAACACCTACAAAATTTAATTTGATTTATATATTCTTACGATACAACGTATACGTTAAATTATGTGATAAAACGGATTCCGATAGGTCTTATGCTTGGCTTAACATTAAGCTCGGTACGTTTGGCAACGATCTGTTTTCGATAATTATTATCATCGTATCTTCCCGGCTCTTCGTCGGGGTTTATTGCGTGTCGTTTTTCATTATAACTCGGCTTTACACACGTCGTATACTTCCGCAGAATTTTAATCAGGGATGCAATAGCGCGGTTGCACAGTTTTACAACTTGCTTTAACGCGCATTACGATCTCTCTGCTTAATACAGTGTACGGTTATCGAACAAGACAGCTATCGCTTCAGCCATCGAACGTTGAATTTACCGATGTTTTTAACGGAATGTTTTTATCGAAGTCTGTTCAAGTATTTTAAATTATTATAATAAATTGAAAAATTAAATTACATCACGATTGAAATTATTTGCATCTTTCATTGCGGACAGTTTAGTTTACGCGACATTTTGCTAGAAATTGTTGAAATAATTTTATAATTTACGAGATACAAATGCCGGTAACGCGGGCGAAGTATAAAATGTCATCAGTCAAATTATGCAGTTTGTCTTTGTCTTCTATTTTATGTAGAAGATGCCTTTTCGACGAGCAGCCGCGTACGCGTTTCGCTTCGAGAATTCGCCTCAAAAGCCTTACGCATCTGTAATATAGTACTTTACATTCGTGAAACAGAGACAAAATTATTTCGTATAAAAAGCCAACGTACTCGTTACGCCGAAACGACGAGCATGTTGGCTTGTAATTCGCCCTTTTAAGATTAAATATTGAAGGGAATTTGATTGAAAGCCGTAAAGAGAAGGAAACATTGTCGATAACGTTTTTTAGCGGCATATATCGCATATTATTAGATAACTGTCGGGCACTAAACCTGGTACATAGACACATGAGCGCTGATAGCACGCAACATATCGAATTTCAATGCTACCGGATACGCAATTCGACGCGCTACAAAAATACCGAGTACACAAAAATAATCCACGCATTTGTCCGCGAGAATTCGCAGTGCGTTGTACGCTACCAAATCTACGGAATCGACCGAGTTCGACGATACTGCGCGCATCGGTGTCGCCCAACAACCCCTAACAAATACGCAGGGTTGTAGGATTGCGCTTTCGTCGTTTGCAATTCACCCCGCGAACGTTTGACACGGTAAACTTCCGATGAATATATCGAACTCATTTACAATTAGTTCGGGAAATTCCGTGCACACGGAAGCCTTTATGCGCGGAATAATATCCCGCCTGGGACAGATAGGCGTTATGAGATACGCCGTCACGTAATTACCTCTTGCGCTGTTCAACGTGTACGCACACCGATGCGCCGGTTGGAAACTTGTTAGTCGTATGTTCGCACACGTCCCCGTACATCATCCTCGTAGATATCGGGCGAAACATACCGAACGGATAGCATACGTGTACGTACATGCGGTACCAAACACACGTGCACACGCAAGTTTACCGAGTTTACAAATTGCATCTTTGCAGCGGACGGAGTCATCGTGAAAATATTTCCGTTATATACGCGGCATGATAATTGCCGTTGATAAAAAGCATCTCGTTAATCAACCAAGGAAAAGCGCGCGATACTCTTTGCCGTGGGGGAAAGAGAGATAATGCGATTGTCCGGAATTAATCCACGACACGTACGCTTAGGCGCGCGGTTTATCACGCGGCCATAAAATATTGCGTAAACTCTTCCTCTTTTTTTTTTCAACGCGCCTCGGCTGTGACTCTCCTCCGCGAGAGTCGATCGCCGATAATATTATCGTTTATTTTGCAGGCGCTTCAAACTGGAAGCGGAAATTGCCTCCATGACGTGGAAAGTGCATTGGGAGGACGTAATCGTGAAGCCTAACCCGAAGACAAGGGGCTCCTTGTACTCCCTAGTCGCGAATAAGTTTGGCGGTAGTCGAATGGTAAATATGACGGAAAGCACGATTTCTCGCGTGATCGTTGACGTAAGACTCATCGCCTCGCTCACGGAAGCGACAATTCGATTATCTCGGGATCCGGAAAAGTAATTCGAGCGGATTAGGCAAATGTTTGTCGCGACAAGCTACAGTGGATAAAATAAACAACGTCGCGATGGCGATCGAATTTTCATTCGAGTGCTCATTCCAATGGCGTTTATTTATTCCAATAATTTTATTCCTGAGAGAACGGTGTTCGTACCTTGGGCGGGATCTCAGAAGAAAGGAAAGAGGACAATGGTGGAAAGTACTACTTCTGAGTAGTGCTTACCCACTTCCGGAGCATCGGGAGAGTAGCAACCATAAAGAAGACTTTATTCCATTGTACGTTATTCTGTTGACGCGTCCCTTATCATTTCTTTACGTGCCGTTACGGTGCAGGAGCAAAAGAGAAAGCATCCGTTTTTTATTATAATTTCGTCCTCGTACTCCTCTTATTTTCTTATACCGAATGAAAGAAACAACGGAAGACAAATAAATGCCACTTAGCCTTGATATTATATCGGTTTGCACGATCGTACAAAGCACGTCGGAATCTGCGACTTAACGAGAGTCTTTGACCAATTTGCACTAAACTACATTTAATTGAAATGTCGAGGTTTCAATCATTTATTTCCGGATTTCAAACAATTGCGAGCGGAGAACTTTTTTTTCAAACGAAACTTTTATATTATATTTAAACAAAGTAGAATTTACTCTATTCAACTTGATTTCCACTCGCGTTTGTTTTCAATTAAAGGTGTGATTACTAAGGTATTTAACATTCAAAGTTTTCCTTCGGGAAAGATCAATTCTAAATTTGTCAAAGAAATCTACTAAGATCTACGAAGTAAGCTAATATAACCTAAGCTATTAAAATATTCCTTGCAATTAGTAGCTTAAGATAATCTTGCGTAACTTTCTTCTAATTAATTATTATTTAAGAGACGATCTCTGTTCCAGACGGTTTATTCTGAGGATAACGCAAGTCTGCTAGATGGTGTTAATAGAAATGAGTATGTTCCGACAGGATTTTATAAGGTTAGACTATGTTTCGTCTTTATTTTATCTTTAAATCGCATGCATGTATAACGCGATGTCAATCACGTCGACTATAAGTTTAATAATACTAACCAAAATCTAGAAAACAATCAGTCATGATACATCTACGTAGGTATCATGAGAAAATGTACTTTTCGACTTGTTTTCAAGTGATTTTTTTAGTTCAAATTCTTCAGCATTAATAGGAGTAAATGCCAACATATATTGTCTACAATTGAAATACACATACACACACACATATGTATATATGTATATATATATTTCATGAACGTCGAATACGAGTGTGTGCTGTTCCTGTCTGCCAATCAATATTCATTCTACTTTTTTTTTTAAATAGGGATATTGCTTCAATAGAACGTCGAACAATCGCGCGACAAGTGCATTCGAATGGAAAACGTAGCGTGAGAACTGATTTGTTAATGATTTCATCGCAAGCGCGCGGCTCCAACTCTAGAAAAGTTTTTTCATAAGATTTGCGTTCTTACAATCGACTTTTTGAGAGCTTGAGTTATTTTACGAAGCTTATTTGTTGCTAAACAATAAAAAGATCGTCGAAATTCTCCGGTATTCAATATTGATCCAATTTATATTTTCGCGTGTCGTTTTGCAAGATAGAAAATGGTGTGTGTGTGTGTGTGTGTGTGTGCGTGTATTGTGTGTATATGTACATACACACAATACACTTTTTCATGGGCATTTGGTTTTCACGGGGTAACAATCGAAGAATTGTCAGTGAATATTTCCGCCGACCGTGAAATCGCAATTCGTTTCAGAATTCGAAAGTCGTTATAAAACTGATACCGAAGAACAAAGTGGAGATCTCAAGACCTTTATTATTGGAACTAAAGCGGGTGAGTAACTGACTTCGCAAACGCATGTCGAACCTCATAAATTATTGTCAATGTTAATTTGCCAAGAACAACTCACTACTTCAGGACGCAATTCCCAATAAGATGTTTCTCTCTTTCCGCGTGATTTCCCCCTCGCTAACCGATGTTGCATGTAACAGACTTTAATTCATATGAGTGGTGATGTTGGTGACTTTCGCAGATGAAGGATCTTCAGCACGATCATCTTGTACGATTTTTCGGTGCTTGTCTCGAGCCGCCGCATTGTTGTCTCCTAACCGAATACTGCCCCAAAGGATCTCTCCAGGTGAATTGCATTCCGTGTTCCGATTTAAAGTTTTGATGAACAACCGAGGAAATAATTACGTCCCGCGTGTCACTAAGTTAAAGCGAGATAGCTGTCTACTGGTATAGAATGTGCTACAGTTTTGATTTTAATGGCAATGTTTTTCTTAATAAAAAAAACATTAACATCATGCACAATAATTATGGATCGACTAATTCAATTAATTTTATCAATTCACTTTAATTAACTAACTTAATTAATACAACATTTTAGAGATTGCAAAGGCAGAATGTTACACTATTAAAAATAGATCAATTACGATACAGAATACAATTTCTCCCTTAATATTTTCTTTAAAGAGAATCAATTAAACTGGTCGCAATATTTGTAATTAAAGCATAAGATATGAAACATTTTGTATATATAGTCTGCATTAATGTTCGAGTGGCGAATGTGCGCTGCGAGCAAGTGTACGTGGTGGACTATTAATCGCATTCGTTTATAGTTACAGGCGTCCTGTATGCGAAACAAAAGATGCTGTATTTTATCGGATACCTGTCTTACCTTATAATGCAATTTCAAGTACCCGACTGTTAGCTTGCTTTGCCCGAATTGCAATTCTAAACGCGAAACATTTATATAACTGACCAAAGAAATTGTGTGTCAAAGGAGACGCATAAAATATAGAATATTCTGTATATTGAGAGACATGCGCATATATAAAGTAATAACATTGAAGCGTACAATGTGTTCGAACGTTTGACCGGGATGTAAGGTTGCATAAGAGCGAGCCTGCGCGCTACACCGGTGCCTTAAACTTATGTTGTTGGACAGGATATACTGGAGAACGAGCAGATAAAGCTCGATCGAGTGTTCAGAGGCTCCCTGATACACGATATCGTGCGCGGCATGGCCTATCTCCATGCGTCGGAAGTGAAGAGTCACGGTAATCTCAAGTCTTCGAACTGCGTCGTCGACTCGCGATTCGTCTTAAAAATCGCCGACTTCGGCTTGCACGAGCTGAGAAAGAGCGGGGATACGGATGAAGATAGCGACAAGAACAGCTACGCCTATTGGAGGAGTACGTATCATATTATGCGAGCCCGGTTATGCGCGCCCGTAAAGCATTCTCGCGCGGCGATATTTTCCCAACGATCGTAGTTGCAACGCCAAATATTTTCCAAGCGCACGAAAACGCGGGCAAAAGTGGAGATAATAGCTAGAGTACACGTGCAAAACTTCTGTTTGGCGATTTAACTATTTGGACAAGTTCCTTTGCCGCGCATACGTTTATCAATAGTAACTGCGCGGGAGAAATGTTTATTCAATAATTTTTATCGTATATATTGCAAGAGTTTTAAACGCGACGAATATTTTTTTTATGCGACATTTTTATTTCTCTTCAAATATTTGTAATTTATATTTGCAATAACGATCGGACGACGGGCGGAAAAGGAGAGAGAGAGGGAGAGAGAGGGAGGGGGGGGGGGCTGCGACAAACCGCTCGACCCGTTCTGATTTTTTAGAGCAGGAAATTTGGTGTTTGTAGAACAGCTGTGGACAGCTTCGGAGTTACTGAGGATGGAGAGACGACCGCCCGAGGGCACTCAGAAAGGCGACGTATACAGCTTCGCTATAATCGTTCACGAGATCGTGGTGCGCCAAGGGCCATTCTACTTGGGGGACAATAACGAACTCTCTCCAAAGGGTGAGTCTTTAACGTCATTCGAGATAATCGCGGATACGAAGCAATTGTTCCTCTCGTCGCGTTTTGTATTACGCGAACAAAAACGGTAATTAGGATACATTTTTCTTTGTTTCTTTCGATATGCATAACTTGCATTACGACTAATTTGACTGGAAGCCAACAACATCGGTTGGCTGTTATTTGTAACTACCTTCCTATCGTTCGGAAGATTACGTAATAGCAGAGAGAAATCTAATTTGTTTTTCGCAATAAATTAAAAAATGTTGAATATTTATAGACACTAACACCCCGTCACGGCTCTTAGTCCTTTATTCCCTTAAATTTGTGTTTATCGCACATTTGAGTCATACGAATTGCACATTAGCTTTGATAAGAAAATTTTTAGTGCTTCAAATAAAAAATATCTAATAGAAATACGTCAATTTATACACAGAATATACATACACATAAGTGTTTTAATGAAGAAGACCAACGGAAACTTGAATACTGTTATATGACTATGTTCATTTCACTATATACACTGACTCCATTTTACCGCATATTGACTCTCGCGTCCTTGTTTCTGGAGGCGGCATGCACGTTCTGGAACACGATCACGAACATGCCGTCGCGTGACGCGATTTGTGATAGTTCACATGTTACGATTTGGCTGATGGCAATCCACAGGTTTTAGATTTAACAAAAAGCGACGTGATCTCGATTCATAAACTCGATGCGCAAAGCATGTACAGAAATTACGGTATCTTGCAATGCGAAATTGCAGATAATGTATACTGCGAGGCTGTTTCATTTGCTTGTTATTTTTGCGATTTGTTAAAGGAATATCAATGACGAGTACTTCTTCCCAGGTTTTTAATCGTATGAGAAAAGTTGTTCTTAAAAAGTTTTTAATTTAATGGCATTTAATATAATCTCGTGCAATTTTTGTGAGAATAAAACCGCAATACTAAATTATTTGCCTTTTATATTTTCCTTGATTTAACGATCAATTTTTTAAAGGAGCTTTTTATCTGCTGATAAGTGAAATTTCGCCTATCGTTTTATCAACCGCCGGATATCGTCGCTTGCGAAAACTCGACTGCTCGATTCTGGCGAGCTTGCAAGCTGGCTCCTGTTGGAGTTTGTTCAATCTGTTACCGACGGTCGCTCCAGAGCAAGTAGTACGCATTGTTTAAAAGCATACAAAATATCAATCATCTCACAAAGTGGATATATGTTATATTGCAACAAATTTTGAACATGTAATTACAGAATATAATTCGATGACCAGTTTATTTCTTATTTGAATATTATGCGTAAAATTGGAAAATCCTTCATCATGCTCGCAAAACTTTCAATATGTATGTAAAACACATATAATCAATTAATTCATAAAATGTAATAATCAAAAGTCTCCAATGTATATACCTTCTTAATTATATCTCATTGAATTATCTTATCAAACATTAACAATCAGCGAAGATTGATAACGCAGTTTGCAAGGATATCTCTTGTTCCGACCGATGGCTTCGAGAGGAGAGAAAAAGCGAGTCCGATACGCGTATCGATATTGAATATTAGCAGATTCCCCCCCGGTAACACTGGCCGGTGCAAAGCGACACGAGCTTTACCGCCGAAGCTCGCCACATTTTGACTATCGGGGAAAATCGATATCTCGCACGACCGGTAATAAAGCTCTCGCACAAGCTCGCAAGCTCACGACCGGCCGCGAGGATCGTCCGCACCATGGAACGTGTCGCGAGTTCCGGAGGAGCATGCTGAAACGAGGTCCGAAAGCTCAGTCGAAGCTCTCGCGCGTCCCAGGACGCACACGGCTCTCGCGCGCGTTTCGCCGGGATTCTCCTCGTCTCATCACTCTCTGTCCGTTTGCGCTCTTCGGAGCAAAAGAATATTTCTTCACACGTGAAATCAACGGGCACCAATTATGCCCGCGTCCACGGTCTAATAACGAAGTCGTAGGTGTAGTTCTAAAACGGGAAAGAGACAAATCCTTGGAGCGAGCGGCATACCCGATAACGTGCGTGCACAATATTCTTCCGCCTCCCCTTCCCTCCCTCTTACTCGTGAGTTACGTGCAATCGCACGAACGTGTCATCGGAATCTGTCGCAAAATTGGTCTCGTCGCGTGATTCATCCGCGATTCACCCGCCGTTTAATCGCCGGTTAACCGGCGTCAGTATCGATTCCGAGTGCGAAAAGACCGCCGCACCGGGTCGACGCACCTTCGTAATATCCGCGTTACAACCGCGCGGAAGCAATTACCGTTGCATCACGGAACGTGAGGAAAAACATCGCGCGGAAATAAATCCCGGTGACCGTGTTGGAAGGAAAGAGGCCACTGACCATAGAGGTCCCCCGGTAGACGGAATGTAGTCCGCCCGTATTAAAGTTCTTCTGCCGAGGAAAGTCAATTCCCAATTGGATTAGAAAAAAACCTATTAAAGAAAATGTTCAATCTTCCACTGGATAAAATGTTGTCGACCACATCGAAGTGATCCTTCGACGACGTTGAGAGCAAATGTTTGATAATGTGGGCCTCTCCGTTAAGCAAAGTGAGGCTGATGACAGAGAACGATCCGTAAACGCTTAAGTCTGCCTCGGGTCCGGTTTCACCAGCGTTGTGTAACTTTAAGCTTAGCTTAATTCAGTCTTCGCCTCTTTCCAACTGTTACTTTAGAAAGAGACAAACGTGAATCCAACTAAGATTAAAGTTAAGTGACGTTTGGTGAAACCGGGACTTGGTCGCAGACGTAAGGCAAGGCAGAGAAAAACTTAAGTCGTATACAATAGACTTTCACAACTTACGTTTTTCTCTGCCTTGCCTTACATCTACGACTAAGACAGACTTAGGCGTTTACGGATCGTTCTCTGCCATCAGCCTAAACCGTCGATAGCGATAAACTCGCGGATAAAAGATTTATTAACAGTGTTTTCAGCATCAGTTAAGACCGCCGGTCGGATCATTCGTTTACTTGAATCACTAGTGGATTTAACTTCGCGTCTATACGTGCGATGCGGTTTGATCTGGTAGAGTGAGCACGATTTGCTGACAGACCGAGGAGGGAAACTCGACGAGAGGTAGCGCGGTAATCCGACAAGTGATAGATCGCATAACCGATCAGACAGTGTCGTAAACGACCCGTTTCGCGTTCTGCTACGTTTCCTGCGCGAGTTCACCGGCCGTTCGCCGCACCATGCAGCCCTTTATTTTCTCCTCCGTTTCCTACCGCGCGCGAACTTTTCTTTTTTGCCCTATACACTCCAAAATGTTTTTGTCGCGACAGACGGGTCGTTTTATCGTTCCGTTGCAACAACGCGAAATTACAGTGTACTTCAGCGTCTCTTTATCGTACCCACTTTTTTCTGTACTTCCCAAGTATTTTCCCTTCGCAATTCTTGTTTATGCGGCCGTGATGAAAACGTATTTCCTAAGATTTCCCCGAGGAAAATACAATTTTTATTCTCAAAAAGAGATATCGGCTCCGGGATTAGAAATAAACGGATTGAGTAACTTCCGCGAGCTCTTTTATATTTTTATCCAAGATATCCAGGAATCTTAGTTTGAGTTTCACTATTTACATTAATTTTTAATACACGGAGCTTTATATTGATATCCGGGCTCTCTGTTGTGTAAACCCGGGAGATAAATCAAGAGATATGTGTGCGTTATATAACGATTATATTCAATCTCGATACCCACGTTAATGTCGAGTCCCTTGTACCATGAATACTTCACTCGCGAAGCGTCCCGACTTTATTTCCTGGAGAATAACGGTGAAAAGTATTCGTGCAAATTTAGTCGACGGCGAAATCGAGGTTACGAGCCCGCGGCTCACGGTCATTAATTCTGCGAGGTATTTTTCGGTGAGCGGCGAAACGGCGGAACAATTTCGTCGTAAGCGGCTTGCGACTCGCGAGTCCCATAAAAAAGATACGGCGTGTCGTGTAGTGACGATGGTGTCGGAAAGTTAAGACCGGCGTATGCAGTAGGACAAAGTTTAACGGGGTCAGTGGAGGCAAAGATCCGCGGTGGACCCGGCCGGGAGGGGCGGCACAAGCCCCGAGTGTTTCCCTAATGCGGCGAAATCTCGCTAAGGAGAGAGAGCGACTGCGGGTTTATCACTTAGACCTTAAAACACATTGGATGGTCCGTCCGAGTGACTCCCGGAAAGTTTTTCTGCTTTACCCCAGCGGAAATAAGTATTTGCATTTGGCGTTTTAATGAAGCGGTTCGTTATTTCTCGAGTTCCCTTCCGGAAGTTCTATTGATTTTCAGTTACTCTCGGTAACCTTCAGCAACGCTCAATCTTCTTTCTCCATTTAAATCAAGTCCAACTTCTTTTTTTTTTAATCAAGAACCGAGAAGGCTATTAGGTCCGAGCAAAGCGTAGATAGCCAAGTAATTTTAACGTGTGAATTCTTAAACCGTTTTTCCATCTGTGCTGCGCGCCGGTTTCTTTTCGGGCATTTAACGCAGTTTCGTTTAGATGGAATCATCGCCAGCAGATTCGCGTATTTAAGTCGATGAACGGAATCTAATTATTTCAAATGCTGTATTTCGCGTATTTAAGTCGATAAACGGAATCTAATTATTTTAAATGCTGTATTTAGCATATACGATAAAATACCCAGCTTTTTCTACTGTAAAGAAATCTTATCTATCTTTCTTTTTTTTAGTCTGAAATATTACATTATATTTTTTAAATATTTTTAGTATTAAACAGAGATTTCGCGTGATTCAGTCTGTTGGTCGCGATTATTCGCGAAAATTGACGCGTCTCTCGGAGAGAAATTTCGAAAGCAACGAACTCGTGAACTCGAACGAAAACAGGGTCGTTGGTCACAAGACGATCAGATAAAGATGACGGAAAAGGGATTAAAGGGGAAAGAAGTCAAAGTCAAGCGCGACGACACAAGGCCATTGAGACGTAACTTTTCAACGAAATTCCGTCAAATAAATCGACCGTAATATCGTTATACGCCAATTAAACTTTAAGATGCTCATCGCACTTGTCTTAATGTCGAGCGCTCCGAGCAAAGCTTTCGGATAAGAGCTGCATTCATTAGGGTTCTGTAATGTAACTTCTACAAATCGATTTAGCACGAAATGGATATTCTATTCAGAAGTATAAGTGTCGCGATAGTTTCTGTTCGGCATTAAATATATTACTATTAAATAGTACTTTAATGAAACTATACGTTTTCTATGGAAACGTAGCTGATCCTTAAAATTTCGCCTACTTAATTACTCGACTAATCTGATTCTTATCATAACTGTTATTCGCAGAAATTAGCCGTGTGGCCAATTATGGAAATAACAATATGTAATTATGAGCAATTATTATAACAGTAACCGAGTGCTTAAAATTTGCACGCAATTTCCGAGAAAAATAAAACGCATGTTAGCGATTCGATATCTCGTAAATGTTATTTTAGCTCGTTGGAAAATACGCGCGTTTTTAAACGAAATAAGACAAATAAACACTTGAAAGAAGAATGGTAAATGTTTTAGTAGCTTGCAGAGATACTGTTTACGCGATACGCTGAGTACATTTCTCTTGCATGCTAAACGGCAAATGAAAATTAATTCTATATGAAATGCTTGTTACACCAGATCCGAGATAAACGCAATAAAATACGCGTTACTATACGTGTTAAGATAACATACTTAATTGCAGAGAGCCGTGATATAAATTCATGTATTAATGTTTCAATAATGTAAACTCCAAATTGTTAGATTTTCTATGTTAAACCTGGATATCTTTGAAAAAGGTATACATATATAAAACGTATATATACGTGCATAGAATTATGCGGCTCAGATATTATTTATGCAAATTTTCAGTAAAATTATCGTGTGAAAACGTGCCGTCGTATCTACCTGCATTTTCTGGATTTGCTCTCGGTAACGAACTCCGAAGCGCATAATAAATGTCCCTTCTCTCTATCTGTATATCTATCTCTATAAAGTCCCCCTTTTCATCATACGTCGTCACGATCGCGCAACTCCTTGCGACAGTTTTCATCCGTCAAAACGCGGCGTACGGTATTCACGAGCGAACTTTCCGCATGACATACCACATCCGACCCGTTCAACCGCGATCGCGCAGAGGACCGCCCCGAATTTGTAAATGTTCGGATTATAAAATACCATCTATCGAATAGATGACATTCTTAATCGAGTATGCCGACTCGGCGGAGGTATAATACGTCGCGCGTATCTGCATGCGCACACGCATGCACGTACGCGAAGTGAAGAAGGAAAGAGAGGACGAGGAAAATCCGATATCGCGACGACGGTAAATTTTCAAGAGCTGTCCGGCGAGGCAGTTTGGCTTTCCCTCGATCGACGGCCTTCGAGGACGAAGACGGAATGGAAAGAAGTAACGCCTCGAGCACGAGCAGCCTGACCCTACCGCAGATGCCGGGGCCGAGTCCCGACGGCGGGGCCAGTCCCAGGAGGGCCGTCAGCCCTCTCCTCGAGGTCCGCAGGCCTCACTGCACCCTCAACTGCGAGTCCTGCAACCAGTTCCTCGAGGACCTCTACAGGCACAGTACGTGTCCGTTGTCCTTGACGGGCGACAGCGGATTCGATTTTCCGTAGCCACGCTCGAATTCGATACGCAATCAATTATGCCATAAGCATACTTGTACGACCGTCATCCGGCTCCTGGGGATAGAGAGACCCGTCGGAATATAACACCCGGTATTAACCTCGAGCAAAATTAGCTTTGTAACATTTTTGCGCGTGCAGAATTCCATTGCACGAGATACTTTGGCCGGTACACGTTATAAATTGTTGTTGATATTGTTGCCGGAGAGGAATTTTGTATAAAATATGCAACGCTCCGCTAGACAGTAATTGGAGTAGAATAGTCCAAAAATGCCTCACATTTTTGCAACTTTTTTTTACTGAATTTTGTTGGACTTTTGTATTACTTTTAATATAAACGTCGATATATTCTATCTACTTCAATATATTAATACTTTTTGACATACACGCAAACGTGTAAGGTTTTAATTGAGATATCATTATTACTGCTACAATTTTAACTGATCGTATATACTTTTCTTGTATTTTTACACCACACATATAATTGTTAGTTTTGAAAATATACTTTACTACAATAGTTTTATTCCTTTTAAGTTTCCTTTCCTTTCTCATTTCGAGAATTCAGAAGGAGCATAACACATGATGATATATGATACGCAGGAATCAAACTAGAATCTACTTGGAGATTCTATATGTGAAATAGTGCTTGCAAATATTTCCTTTGCCGCGTGGGCCATGGAATATTATTCAAACCGAGATCTTTCCTGTAATTTCCATTTGGTTCTGTTGTTTGTTACATCATCTCAGTTTCGCTCATCGCGTCACTTCAAATGAAATTGTAAACACGAAGGGGACAAAATAAAATTGAAGAAAATATATTAATTGGAGCAGAAAAATGAAAAATATTAATTAAACGTTATTATAAATAAATATATCGCTTCAATCGCTTTTAATTGTAAAAGCAAGCTTGCATTTCACACACAGTCCGACGATTAAATAATGAGACCGATTTCATTCAAAAGAAGCAACTGCAATGGTTACGATAAAGCTCTATTTTCGCCTCTTTGGTATGTATTAGGAGGTTCGGAAGTTCTCGCCGCTCACATTTATATGGCTCTAGTTGCATATTTCGAGAGCATAAACAGCTATGACTTGAGTCATCTTGAAGGTCCGATATATTTCAACGAAATTCAGTAAACGGGCGTCATTCTTGGTGTGCAAAATTGTAAATTTTTAATCGAAATAGAAATGGATCGCAACGATCCATCAGTGAGAACATGTAGACAGTGGTTTGAACGATTCAAAAAGGTGATAGTGACATCAATGACAAAGAACGATCGAGTCGCCCGGTAGGGGGGCGTGGTATATTATGAACTGTTGAATTCGAACGAAACAGTCAATGCCGAATGTTATCGCGATCAATTAGAGCATTTGAATGCCAATTTGATGGAAAAACGGCCATCTATTGCGTCAAATCGCCGAAAAGTGATTCTTCTCCATGATAATGCTGTAAAAAAAAAGCTGTCGAGCCCGTTCACCAGACTTGGCTCCGTTGGATTATCATAATCTCAATGCAACACGATCTCGAGAATACACACTTCGCAAACTGCGAAGAAATAAAAAAAATGCTAAATGGATCGACTTAAAAAACAAGCCATTCTATCGACGCGGAATCCAACTTTTGCCAGAAAGATGGGAAAAAGTCATAGCTTCCGAGGGCAAGCACTTTGATCAATGAATTCATTCATTTTATTAGTGAAATAAATACGTATTTTAAAAGAAAAAAAACTGCGAAAACTTTTCGAACTTCCTAATACAAGTTATAAAAGAGAACTAAATTCTGTTATCATTGTTTCATTCGCGTTTGTCGATTCACCTCAATTCGTTTCTCGTGACGCGTGTTTACACCAGAAAACCGCTTAACTAATTCTATGATTTTATGGAACGGACATATCAGCGTTAGACCGGGGCGGAGTTCCGGCATGAACGTAAATGTATTATGTAAGTTGATCTCCCACCCGTTCCGGCACGGTTTTTACCCGCGATAAAATTGGCGTACGCCATATACGTGACCGGAAATGAAAATTGTGTTATCAATGATTACACGGCCTCAAGCGCTCACTACTTTTTATAATTTTATCTAACCGATGATTCAGTCCGATTCCTCATCAGTTACGTTCGATAACTTGCGCTCATTCGAGTGTTGTATAATCCTCGTAAGAAGAAATCTATTTCGCAAGATAAGAATAAATTGTATAAGTCTTGTCTTATATAACGAGATCGAAGACGTTGAAATACAATCACAGAAAGCTCGTCCCTCCTCCCTCTTTCCCTCGCTCATCTTCGAAACGGAAATAAAAATTATTCTCGATAAAACAGAACTTGGTACTGCAGTTTCACGGTTCGTTGTTGCCCCGAGACGTCAGTCTGCAAATATATCTTATTGGAAAATTTTCATACGGGCTAGATGCGCTACAATGAATCGATACGAGCGGCATTGTACTCGAGAAGATCAAACGGTCAACGGAAAATTTGTAGCCGGCTGGCTCTTTGAAACGATACGTGGACAGTAGTGCGGCACGCTGGTAGGCGGACGAAGGAGAGAGGGCCTCGCGCTAGGCGGACATCGCTGTCTGACGTAAGCGCGGACTACTCCACTGAGCCATGGATAAAAGTAGTTTCGCGCGATTGCATGCGGAGGTTCTGAGTAATTGCAATATCGCGGAATACCTCGTGGCGTTACGTCGACTGTCTTTTAACACGTTGCCACGTCCTATAACAGTTCACGCGTCCCCCAATCGATATTGTTACGCCCAAGCGGAATTATATTTTCCACGCGTTTTCCTTCTTTTTACTTTTTCCCCCTTTTTCATCTAGAGATTCTTTTACACTGCCCTGTGAACTTTGATACGACGCGACGTTCTTTGTCTCTGTTGCAGAAATAGTAGAAAGTGTCAGAAGAGGTGGCGGCTCACCCTTAAGGCCTGTAGTCGACGAAACCGTTGAAGAGGAGGTAAATACCATTGGCAAATATTTTTAATGCATTCGCATATTCGCATTTGCGCGTATGCGCGGCGTATTTGCTCGTGATAATCAGCGCGTCGTTCATTAGCATTATCAATCGCATATATTACCGTAAAATATTCATGTCATTCGACGTATCATTAACATATATATAATATTATTAGTCGCACGTTTGTTTAAAATGAATTTTCCCAGAGGGAGAGAATAAATTTACAAGATGAATCTCATTTTACAGGTAGCTACTCTAATGAGACGATGCTGGGCGCAAGATTCCGCAGACCGACCGGATTTCCCCGCGCTGAAGCAGACGATTCGTAAAATTAATAAGTGAGTAATTTCACTCCAGAAATTTTACGTCATTAGCGATTTACAGGTCGCGCGTTTTCTAATTACGAATTAAGTCCGCGTCGACGCCGAAAACGTTATGTAGTTTGACGGCGAACTTAAAGCGGAAACCCCTCGAGCAAATTTTAATTACCTATTCTCTCATTAAGCTAAAAGCCCGCGTTGTAAGCGCGGGGCAACGTAGCGCGGATATCGAGATTGCGATAGAAAAAATACTGCGTGTATCGTTTTCCAGAATACCGATAAATCCTCGGGCTGGGACGTTATGCGAGGCGCGGAGCCGTAAAACTCGGCGTAACGTTCGAACTATCAGGAGAATGCATTAACTGCGTCATCGAGGTATTGTTCCCCGTCTAACGTTATTTCCGTCTCGTCGGATTTCTACCGGATTCGCTGTTACGTTTACGTCGCGATGTCGGTGTGTCGGAAATGTCGATAACGACGACGATTTCCTCCGACGTATGTAATTGCGCGGGCGCTAAAACGCGGCCGCGTCTTCGGCACGGAAGAGAGACGTGAGATTCAGGTCGAAACGAATTGAGAAATGGCTGCGATCTCCGGTATATGGTGTGGAACAGCGTCGTTCGTATTCAGCTCGGCAAATTGTACGGGCCATTGTAGAGGCCGACATAAAGCGTTGCAAGCGAGAGCAAAACTCGCGATATCTTTACGAGTATTTCTTTTCTTCTATGGCGAAGGCGGGCAGTCACCTCCTTTTCTCGCTCCCTCCCCCCCCTTCTCTCTCTCTCTCTCTTTCTCTCTTCCCGGTTAGATATTGGCATAGTTGTCGACCTTCCGGGCGTTGTGCATCATCTCACACGCGAGAAAGAGTACATCGTCGAGTCCAGGCACACGGTAATTCAGTAGGTCAATAACTGCACGTGAAAGAGAATGGCTTCCGAACGGTTGAGCGCGTTCCGTTGAGGAACAGAAAATCGAGAAATAAGCGGAAAAGACGGCGATGAGAGGCTGGAAAGCAGAATAAGCCGAAAAAAAGAACCTGAAAGAACCGTGTCACCGGCAATCGATCATCGAAGCAATCGTTCGACCTTTTCTCCAAGGAAAATTGCGCTCGCCCCCGTGAGGGGCGCCGCTGGCTTTTCTCGGAAATACAAATTTGCGACTGAATCATCCTCGAGATTATCCTTCCTAAAGGCGGTACAAACTAAAAACGAGCGTATCACCTAGAAGAGATGATAAGATTTACATTTTCGATCGTCTGATGAAAGCTGCGGGCTCGCGAGAAAATGTGAATTAAGAATGGAGAGACCGAGAAAGAAAAGAAAAAAAAGAGAGAGCGGGAGCTTGACATAAGAAAATGAGATCGCTGTTTTGCATAATTTCTATAGGCATAATTTTTCTCATCACGCTTCCACGCTGCGCGCTGGAATCTACGTCAAATAAGAATTCTCCAATCTCACAGGCGGCGATTCAATCGACATTCGTTCAATATCTTCGACGGACGGCTGTTTCGATTGACGGCTCGTCGCCGCGTTTGATCGAGAGCTTCCGATCTCATTTAACTTTGACGTAGTTTTATCGAAGTATTTGACAATTTTTATTTTCATTTTCGACGATAACATCCACATGGCTCGTGAATTGGACCGACGTGGCGCCCGGTGATTGACTTTCGTGAGAATTTTGCGGATTCGAGAGCCACATTCGTAAAAATCGTTATTGAAGCTGTTGATTTTTAATATAGATAAAACGCACTGTGTACACTGCATATCAACGTACTGTGTACTGCATATTATATACAACGTACTATTTTTATCCGTATTTTTTCGGGGGAAGTAGTTATTACGAACAAGTTTAACGATCGAACGTATTTATAGCACGACAAGCACATTTACATTTTACATCCGATTCTTTTCACGTTGTACACGTAATTTCATGTTTAAAGTTAATATTCATAAGTTATTACCGTTACACTGTAACTGAATACGTCACGTTATTCAACCAGGATTACATCGAAATATGTCCTACTTGGATCTGATGTATATATTGTTCATTAAAGTTCTAAAGCTGTAACAACAACACGGACTCTTAGAGATACGTACAACTGGCACTGCATTACACTGGCAATCCCGTTAAACTTCCCAAAGCCTATTTGCTAAGAGGCTACGTATACAGAACGCTGGAGCGAAAAAGTTTTGAAATCTAAAAACATTTTTCGAGATATTTTTGTCTTAGCGATATTTTTATCAATTGTTATCTACGAGAGATCTCTCCGTTATTAATCCTCGCTATTTTTAATGCATCACTGTCGTATTTAGAAGCGAGAAACTTAATGGCTACATCCGTTGGTGAAAGTTTTACATCGAGTCACGCGTATATATTTAAACTAAGTACAACTTCACGAAGACGTGCATGTATTTTTTGTTAACTAACGTCAGAGCTATTTGCAGAGAAATATTGTACGTACGCAGATATACGTGTTACACAATCTATAAATAAATGCGCATCCGTGGTGCACATTATTATCACATAATCCGCGTGCCGATTGCTGCGAAATTAAGGGGATGCTGGAGTGATTCTGCACTTTTGCACCTTTCTAACCTAAAAACTGTCAGTTCGCGGAAACATTTGTGTAATATACAAATTAAATGGCTTACGTGTACAGATCGAAAGCAGCTCGCTATTCCGGCCAAATGAAAGAACAATATGGCATCCCCTTAAGCGGTTTCGGCAAAGAAGACGTTACGATAATGTGAGCGTGTAGCGATCACAATTTCGTATTCGTCAATTTCGCGAATTAATGCCAACGAATGAGCACGTCGGGACGATATCACAAAGTGTTTCAATGTACGATAAAATCTTATTTACGCTGTCGGTAAGCGCATTGTTTCGCACACAATACACGGGCGGAATATTAAGTAACGATATAGAACTATTTTCAACACGCGAACACGTTGCGCAAACTGACTCCGGGCGGAGTCTGCTCGGAAATAGAGTGACCGCGTTATTTGGGATTATAAATTGGGAATCAAATTGCGAATACCTTTTTAATATCCAGCCCGGAATATCCTTTAATACGCGTATTTTTCACAAGAAGCGTTTTATGAGTTTCCATATACGCGCGCATTTTTTTTTTCAGAATAATTTCGCTACCACGCGGAGAATCACGCTTACGCGATATTACGGGAATTCCCGTTTCGCGATGGTCTCGCATTTGGAGCGCGTAAAAACGAACCGTACGTATTCGATTGAAGTACGCCATTGCGTACCGCGAATGAATACCGATGTAAAGGCGATCGGACGTGCATATAGCACGTGGGAGGTATTGAGCAGCTTTGGCGTCCAATGCCGCAACGAATAGCGCGCGATTGGTAGAGGCAGATTAAAGCGGACGATAGCGTCGTCGAGATTCGCACGTTCATCAGCACGCCGGATGCTGAATTCGCGAAGATAACATCGCCGTTCGTACGAGTTTTTACTGTCTAACGATGCTTCTCTCGAGACCATTCTTGCTCCGTGAAATCGCTACGTACCTTTTTCCGCCCGGGTAGGAGACCGAGGCCAAAAAAATTCGCTGTTAAATAAGAAACCGAGTGACGAAACGTTTCCTTTGATCGGCGAATCAAAAATTATCAAAGCCAGACGACAAGGCTCGCGCGACAGCGATGATTCTATATGTGTACTCTGTACGCGTTTCCCCATTATATTTTTTGCTCAGCGCGGAATACGTTCGAGTCTCTTTGCTTTCATTTACACGAGTTATTAAATTACTAGTACGGCCAGAAAGGACCAAAGGCCCGAAAGATGAAAAGGAGGTATGGAAACAGAGACGGAAAAGGTTCGCGTAATCTTAAAAGAATAAAATTAATTTCAAAGCTTGACAGAGATGGCATAAAAAGGATGGCATAAAAGAGAAGGGGGAGTGAAAAAGCAACATATTAAAAGATAAATGAAGATGAAAAAAAATTAGTAGGGTGCTTGTGTGGTTAAAGAGAAAATAGTGTTTGTGGTAAAAGTGGAAAGAAACAGGCAAAAAAGTGGCGTTGTTTGTTATGCACCTGAATGGAATTTCTTTCGTGCTTGCTGTCATAAAAGATTACACGCACAAAGTATATCAAGTTATATAGAGTAATTTAGTTTGCGCGTGCACGTGTATAGCCGTGAAGACACTATGACACTAAGACGCGGTTGCGAACAGCCACTTGATATTGTTGTTTCAGAGAGAAGCCACGTGCGCTTTTAATAACTTTTTTAAAGGTTTTAATGCCTAGACTCCACGAGAATCCTCCAAGACGAAGATTTACTCCCGCGTAAGAAGTCTTAGGCTTTTATGCATGACTTGTGCCAATATTACATTATAAATCACATCATATTCTATGAAGGCAATGTGCGCGCGCGAGGAATATCTAATATCTCTTCTCACAAAGAAGGCCCGCTATAAACTCGTCTCCTCTATTATTTCCCGTGCTATAAAATCGATCTCGAAGATATGCCATAACGTCATCATGGAATATTGTGTCGTGTGCGATTAGTTAGAAATTAATTCTTTTTTTATCTTATTGCGCACGTACCGCGCAAATATGAATTCCCGACGCCAGGTAATATGAATTTCTTTTTCCAAATGCGAATATTTTACGCATCTCCGACGAAGGTGAAATCAATTTTTCCTTGGCAAGAATTTTTTTTAATAATGCATTGCTACATTTTATTCTGAAAAAGTTTCCGACGAATTATTAAGTTTGGAATATAAGGACATATGTCATCTCTTAGTTAATAAAAGATCGAGAATTTGCTAGCGGGGACTTTAAAATCGAGATTTTAAATGCGAGAATTATAAAATATCAAACGATGAATCTCCGGCGATTATAAATTCCTTAATGAATTCATTCACAAAATATTATGGAATCAGTCTAAAGTACTTTCTCGATACTAACGTTTTGCTAATGGAATTGTAAATGGTCATCTCTGGAAAACGAGTGTCTATCGACTTCGTTATGAAAACCGTGCTTAAAGAGGAACGACTAATTACTTAGCAGTTTGTGTGTTTAGTGTGTTAGAACATTTGCTAATTAAAGTGTACTTTGTACGTGTAGCTGATAAAAGGAGAGGAGTCTCCTCGATTATGTTTCGGCAAATCCGTAAACTTCGCTTTTCGCAATTTATCTTTCGCGGTTTGAAAACAATAATGAAGCAGCAAACATAATTTCGTCGCCTGAATTAGCAAGATAGTCGTGAGATAGATGTCTTGATTCATTAGCATGTACGCACGTCGCGTACACTTTATTTGCTACTACACAAAGTCAAGCATCACTTTGTTCCTTTCATATATCGTGCAACACACGTTGTTCGCGCTGACTTCATCGACAAGTTATAACTTCGAAAGCGTCACGGCTGACGATCGGGCTCGCTTTTATGAATAGAAATGCACATTTTCAACCGTCCATATTTCTCTGTAGCTTATTTTTAACTCCTGTTTTTAACAGCGTCGCTAATTCTTTCGACCATCCTCAAGAAAAAAAAGAGTACCATTAGCATTAATAAGTATATTCTGTAGAAATCTCATCTTCTCCGCCGACCGGCCGTTCCAAGGTTTATTTATCTTTTTGTCCGCAGAATGTTTTATCCGTCAGGTATTAGTTTTTGATATTTTAATCGACAGAAAGTTTCGATGGCGCCGGTTGCCATCGATAGAGAGTATTATTATCATAAAATCATTTTAGAATAATGGCATCCGCTTTTTCATTTTGAAGCACGGCGCGTCAATCTCTCCAACGTTAACACAGTTACGGTATCTCTTTGAAAGACGATTATGTGGCGTGACTCTCTACACAACTACGTGCACGTGTATTCTGCTGCGTGCTCCAAGGCCCCGGCGTTGACGTTAGCGCACGTGCGCTACGCGCTGCAAGTCGAGAATTAGATCGAGCGAGATAATTGCGTTCGATATTTCGTAAGAGAATTACGCAAACAGGCCCGCGAAAGCTTCCAGTTCGATGTTAGGGCTCCAAAGGGAAGCGCAAGTTCTCCGAACTTTCCGGGGATAGTTATACAATATAGCAGTACAACGAAATCATTGAAGGAGAATTTCATTTTCTCTCCTCGTTGTTTTTTATTTTAAAAATTGTAAAATGTTATTATGACCATATAAATTATAATACCGCGTTCAACTTGCAGTCGCTTGTAAAATCCTGTTCTCTCGCATTTTTTATATTTCAATTTCATTGCCATTGTTTCGCGGTATTCAAAACATTTGTCTGCAGCAATGTACAGTTAGTTGAAAAACTTTACACATATAAAGCCCAGATATCGTTTCATCAAAAAAAAGATATTTCTCGCAAAATTCTCCGCTTCATAAATTATGCGGCTGTACCGCGCGCGAGCAATTTGCTTATCATTTTAGTCGCAAATTATGAACGAAGGAAACTAAGGTTTCCTCTGTTCGCCGTTTAAATTTACGGAGACGTACGAAGATATTCACATTCACAAGTTTTTTTTACTAATTCGCGATGCAAAACGATACTATTATGCTGTAAATTATAATTCTCCATCTCAAATCAAATTAATTTAATCGTAGTTCAGATTCATATCACCCGTCATCGCGTGGGATTATATACTGTTTAATTGTTTATTTCAGTCCCTCCAATAAATACATCATTGCTTGATTGTAAATAATATAGAGAAAAGTCCCCTGTTATGAGATAGTCTCCTAATATGGTATAGTGGAGTTTCTGCTAAATTAATAGGCATTACCTGTTGGTTCCACCATGAATTTATTACGGAGTGAAATCTGTTTAGTGGAAAATTGATCGTTTGATCGTGTAATCGTTGCGAAAAAAGATTTATGATTGAATTTGAATGTTGAAAGCCTACTATCTCACATTAGAATCCTATCTCATAATAGAGGACTTTCCTCTTTTATTTTTATAAGATTAATCATTTTGGATGGCAAATGTCAAATCGCTACAAATGTTAAATAGTTAAAAATATTAATTTCCGTAAGTATCTATACGTTTCCATAAGGAATAGAATAAAAAGAGTGAGAAATAGAGAAGAGCGTGGAATATGATCTTTATAAAATTTTTGCAAACCTTTATAAATTTTTGTAAAATTACTTTTAATACTTTTCTTGAGAAAAATGTTTGCTGTCATTTTAAAAATAAAGACAAGGTAATAAAAAGCCAAATAAGAAAAGAAAGATCCTGCGTACGCAATTATTCTGGTGATATTAAAAAAATAAGGTGTTCGCATAAATTTCGCGAATTTATTCAGAATCTCAGAAAAGTTGTGCACAAGGCTGAATTTCGCCTGTGTGAAGTCGGGCAAAAAGCTTATTAGCAGTGGCGCGCTCAGCAACACGAATAATTAACGTGTTCAACAAATTAACCTGTCGACGTTTAAATCTTCTAGTTCCGTAATTATTAATAAAGTATATACATTTTATGTACTATCAATTTTATATTGGCCCGAATAAACACGAGTTCATTTTTATATACTTAAAAATATATCAACAATTATATCGCCGTGGCAGAGATATCATTTTCTTATCGCAATAATAAAAAATTTACCATATCTACGAACTAAAAATTTATGCTTTTTTAAATGTATAAATATATACAAAATAATATAATATGTGCCATAATCACTTTACGAATTTATTAATCAAGATCTCGTTTGGGAAAATAGTCTGTGGAATTATTCGTTCTAATTAATACACATTGCTCTTGAAAATGCTACGTTTTACTGTCGAGATTGAATGAAACCGTGAAGGTATAGAAATCTTTTATCGATTTTCGTTCTTTTGACGTGTATTCTTCGACCTCCCGATATTGAACGAACTGTTAATTTTCAGTAAATGGTGCGCACGTTATTGTACAGATAGAAAGCCGATTTATACTCCTTCAAAAAGTTTTCACAACGAAGATAAAAGCAGTAAAGCGGACATGATCTTTTCCGCGGTCTGCCTTCACTTTTAGCTTCGCGATAAGCTTCTTATCTCTGAAACGGCCTGAGATATCATGCATTTCAGCGGGTCGTGAATATAAAGTAATGTGACATATTGCTTTAGACAAGTTCTTTAAACTACAGTTTATTACATGTAACCGACTGACTCACGTATAATATTCATTGCTGCGAAAATTGGCTAAATAGTGAATAACCACGTTTTAGTTTTCACTTACTCGAAAATATACACTCACTTGAGAACAATCGCGCTCATCGATTCAACGTCCTCCGGCTATTCCACGTAATTTGTAGTATAGGAAATTTTGTATTCGCATATGTAAACTTATCGAATGGTAGGGAACATTTCTATCAAAGAGATGCCGTTATTTTATCCGGCGAAATTCGACCGAAATGCCGTTAGCTGGCGTTTGACGCCGACTAAGTGGTACTCTAGCGAATGTCGATATTTTTCGCGTCCCTTTCTATTATCCTGGGAATGCGTGTTGTATTATGCCAGTCTTCCCTGATAACCCGAGAAGTAAGACCCTTGCCATCGGAAGCCATTCCGTTCATTCTTCTAGGAAAGTAAGCGGGGAGATCTCGACACGTTAGACTGACACGGGTCTCTAATGACTAATAGTCGGTAGTTTTATTAATAAAGCCACGTAGTGCAGCATTAGGCAACTTTACAGAGCGAAACTCTTTTCGTTACATTTCACGAGGGAAATTATAGAGACTATTGTTATCATTTCTGTCGCTATTACCGTTTTAGTGTGTTTTTTTTTTAAAATAATAACGTGTCACACAAGAATTGTAGATCTGCTGTTATTTAATTTATTACCTGTTATCTACTATCGTTTATTTAGTACGATCTTTTATGAATGATTTTTGAACTGGTTTTAAAACTTTCTACTTTTGCCGCGTAATCTATCTAAATTCTCTTATTGTATATCTTGCGATTTTCCCCTCACGTGAAGCAAGGACTTTGATTTCCCGAGTGATGTTTTGCATCAAAGAGAATACTAAACTTAAAAGCAACCCCATTAATTCCGCGCGAAGCTGCGTACACCTCAATTGAGATGTTATTTTAAAAATGCAGGCGGCCACGGGTATTTCTTTTCCCGCGTAATTTTCATCTCGCTAAGGAATGTCGAGTTTCCTTGAATGAGATTTTTGTCACATAGTAAATTATATCGAAATAAGAACGTTGCGCGTAGGAAAAACGCAAAACGACTACGGATGGTGGTACAGAATCAAAATTTAAACGGGAAATTTGTCTCTATTGTTTAAAGGAAATTTCATATCCTTCGAATACTAGAGAAATGAAATTCTAACATTTCAACTGCGCGCGCAACCCGTTTATTCTTTTATGAGTAACATCGGCGAGAGATCGTACATAACTGACGAACAAACTTGATTTTCAATAACATCTTCAGTGAAGTGGTGATCTTGTGGTTATGACTTTCACAAGAGTCCATTATCACGATCTCAAATAATTCTCGATATCGGTCTCTCCTACGTACATGACGTAGATATTACATTTGACCGACCGCAATCGCGGAGATTGGATTAATTGTCCTTTGCGAAAGCTGGCTATCCCGATTATGGTTTATCGTATCCCCAATGCAACCGACCTACAGACGAAGCCTCTCGTAGCTCCTCGTCTGATCGGACAATATTGACGTAGCTGACGACGCGGATTAAATTGAAGAATTCCTCCTCTATTGCTCGCGATTGATATCCGGCTATTGGTATCCGATTGCGCGACACGTCCAATTTAATATCTTATTCCGACACGGTTCCGAGTACTTTTTGCGAATCACTTTCTCCCGACGGGGAAACCCCTGAGGGCATTGTGGTGTACAGATTTGCGGCATTACTGGGCATTACTAAACATTTTTGGGGCATTTTTGGGTATTAGTTTGGGCATTAGACCTTGCTGGGGCGATATAAAGATAAAATAAGATAAAACAAGATAAAACAAGATAAATAAGTTAAAATAAGATAATAAGATGAAGTAATGCCCGCTGGGCATTAGTGGGCATTGGTGTATAAGCTTTTGGTCAGCGGTTTTCCCTCGCTTTCTCCCCTCGCCTTATATATCGGATCGAAGTTAAATGAAATTAGGTATAAGTTGTACTCCTTCTTTGTTTCAGAGACTACGAGAGCAGCAATATCCTGGACAATTTACTATCCCGCATGGAGCAGTACGCCACGAATTTAGAAACCCTGGTGGAGGAACGCACAGCTGACTACCTCGAGGAGAAACGTAAATGCGAAGAACTTCTCTACCAGTTACTACCAAAGTAAGTTTTCATGGAACGCGAATAAAACAGACCGTTCTTAGAAAGAACGAGACTGTCATTACATTTGCCGCGAGCTTTTGCCGAGAATTCGTCCGAGGCATCTCTCGCGTTTCGCAAAGCGCTATAAATATTTAAATAGCCGAATAGACACGGACAAATCTGACGGATACGAGATTTCTAACCCAAAGTAACAAGAAATTTAAAATGTATTATACGCTACACATTTTCTTTTATTTTATACATTATAGATTCAAAGTGCATTTGAGTTTTTTTAAAGTCTTTTCCTACCCTAATAATTTTGTAATATTGTTTTTTTAAGGGAATATTTTTGAAGGAATTTTAAAGAACTATTTTTTAACGAATTCACTAATTCTAATAATTGAATACATCGCAAAATTTGAATTTATCTCATAACTGGCTCATAACAATTAAATTGTAGCTTGCTTTCGTGCCAGTACCGTTTTCCATCTGAATTATCTAAATTATTATCAATATTTATTGCCAGAAATACGCTAATTTAACGGAATATAAATCAGTCGTGCGTATATAAATGTACGCGAGAACGTGCGAACGTTAATTATTACTAATTGATGCAAATGAAAGTAATAACGCTCAAGATATAAAATATCTTTTACGTCAAAGTACATTAACGCAGCATGACGTAAATTAAACGGTTAGAAGAATCCTTTCGTATCACAGACGGCGTGAAATTGAATATGACATGGAAACAGAAAATTGGTCGAATCGAACAACTTGTTCACGTGACGTGCCGCAATCGAAAGATTATCGAAAATTGGTCAGCCTTGAAATTGAAACTCATCTAAAAAGAACAGTGAAATCCCTCCAGCAGAATAGTTTCAATTCAAAATCGCAAAATCGAGAAAGTTAGTCACACGTAGCTCATTAATACGATCATTAATCTGTTCATATTACGATTATGATAAAATTGTTCACATTTGTTTGAAAATGTTACATATAATCGTAACGACACCGATTCGAAACAATTTGGACAATACCAAAATGAGATCTCGGTAAAACAACAGAAAATTGTATGTACACCAAATGTATTGTACATGTATATACATGTATTGTGTATGTACCAAAAGTATGCTCGTTTAAGCGAAACTGCTTCATTATAGCGTGCGTGGTTAACATATCTCGCGTAACTTCCAACGAGTAAGTAAGTAGGCGAACCTTAATAAACTTTATGAAGATAAAAGGGAGAGCGAAGTACGAGGGAAATTTGTTGAGAGCTTCGAAAACTTTATCACCGTTCGTCCCTCGCGAGTGATAATTCTTTTGGCGAGCGTCAGTGATGTAGTTAGTGCACTAACGCGTCACGTTTAATCGATATCACATCACGATACGTGACGTGACGACACGCCATTCGTATCTGAAACTTGGCGAGATGATTACGAAAATGTCTACGCGCGATAACTCCACCTTATCAGTCACTTGTATAATTTTTACTTGTGCACAGAATTCAACGTGAAAAATTAATTCTTTCGAACGCAACATCTCGCGGAATTATATATTTGTATAAACAAATCTCTTACAGCATCTCCGACTTTTTAATCTTGTAAAAGAAGAAGCATGTATAAATACTTTTTTTTACCTTTTTTCAAATCTGGAAAACTAATAGAAACGAGAACGCTAATCGCGCATATAGTTGTCCTTTAACTAACTTCTAGAAATTCAATTTTAAAATTTGTCGAATTGTTCTTGTGATAAAAAAGTTAAAACCAATTCCGCGGAAAAAAAAGTTTGTCAAGGGAAGTATTTTCTCCATATTTTTCCTTCAATAAGAAATGAAAAAATTTACAAGTTCATCAGAGAAGTTATAAAAGTATGCATGAGCATACAAATTCCACGTACATGTTTCGCTTAGAGATTTCGCTACGTTGTGTCGTACTCTTTCTCTTAATTAAGAAGTGTAAATAAAAAATAAGGCTTTTCTCTGTGCCATTTATATTCGAACACGTATTATGTTAGAACAGGTCCTGTATTCTTATTTTCCCTTACTTTAAATGAAATTGTATCTTGCTTTACCATCGGCAAAATGCCTAATACGCTCAAACGGATTGTGGATTACATAATTATGGATGTGCATGATGCATGAATGTACACGATGCACGACTGTCCAATGATCGCGCCAAGTCAAATGATCGCGCGGATCGGCCGTCCCTGCGGGACTTAGTGGCCTTTAAACTTCTCTCCCGCTTACCGCCGTCTCTGAAAGGCACGTGTTTGTTTGTCCCCGCGTGCAGATCGGTGGCGTCGCAGTTGATCCTCGGGCAAAGCGTAATCGCCGAGACGTACGATCAAGTGACTATTTACTTCAGCGACATCGTGGGCTTCACGAGCCTGTCGGCCGAGAGCACGCCTCTGCAGGTGGTCGATCTGCTGAACGACCTCTACACGTGTTTCGACTCCATTATCGAGAACTTCGACGTTTACAAGGTAAGTATCGACCTGTTTTAAGCGCATCCAGGGGCCGTAATGCGGAGATGATTTAAAGCTTCGGCCGAAAGGGGTGAATATTTTAACGAGTGAGAGAGTCACGATGCTGGCTCATGAAACGGCGATAAACTTTCGCTCGCAACTGCGTCCGACGGCGTCACACTCGCAATATCCAACTTCTTCCGGCGCAGTTTCATCGAAGCTGAACGAACAAAGCGTTTCGACAAGTTTTTCTGCTTGCGAGAACCTGACTTCTATTGAGAAACTTCGCTTTCACATCACTCTCTCCCTCTCTCCCTCGCATTTTTCCAGCAGTTCCACCTTCGCGTTAAACGATCATTCGGAATAACATATTGCACAGCCAACACGCTGTGTTTCTTATTGAATCAAGCTCGAGTTCCCTCGATTCTATATTTACAAAGTGTTCCACGTGTCGTTATTTGGAGCCTATCGCGGCATATTCGACCCGTTAAGGCCAACGCGAGTAAGAGACGAAAAGAACGAGAGGGTGAGAGAAACGGCAATCTCGGAGAACAAATCGCCCTTGATTTCTTAGAAGAGCGATTTTCCATGAAAATACCACGATTACCGCGCGTGGACTTGAATCTGAATTACTATGCAACATTCACGTGCGGGGAACGCGCCTATGGGAAAAATATTAAGTCAGAATAGGTGCAAGAATTACGTGGATTTACGATTGTAATTAAACGTAAAACGTACGTACGAAAAAGCGTGGAGCGTGTAGCGGCGCGAATCGCGCGAGACAAATTCGCGATAATGCAACTTCTTGCCGCGAGTGAAAGGGGACACTTTTGTCAGATCATTTAATTAATATAATAGGAACAAAATTGTATTAAGCGAGCATGAAACCGCGCGGAATTTTCAACCGATAAAACGCCAGTATTTTACAAGTCTAAAAAGCACCCCTTGGCGCTGCGCGATAGGCATATGATTACGCCGACTATATACATATATCTATCCCTTGCAACAGTCTCGCTGAACTCCATTACTTTACTCTAATTACAGATTAAACTTTCCCTTTCTCCCTCGAACGTTCTCTTCTTCTCTCACTACTCGCTTTTCAGAATATTGAATATCAAAATTAAATAATCCTCCGCCTACCATTTCATACCCTCTCACACGTTTCAAAGCAATCGCTAACGTGATTTTATTTAAACGCCGAGTTTATATTATCGGGGCTCCTTTTTTTCTATTGAAAAATAAACTTCATTAGAAACTATAATTAATTTCCCATTAATACCACGTCGCTTGCGATTGATAATTCACCAGTGTTTGCAGCTGTCTTATTTGTATCGAGTAATTATCAGAGCCTTTCAAGCTGACGCATCGAAAAAATGGTTCTCGTCACATCCGCAGCATATTTATTCGCATTCCGTGACACTTCCGCGTTAAACGTGTCTTTTAATCCGTTTACTATCTCACTCCGGTGTTGTGAACTTTTCAAGAATCCAGTGTCCTTGTTAAATATAATGGCATTATCTCCACAGATTTTTCTTTTTGCCCGACACCTCTTTCTCGCAATTAATCTATTTAACCCGAACAGGAAGTGTGATAAAACGGATAGAAATAAATAAAATTAACACGAACATTTTCCACGCGAACATACAATGTAATAATAGTCTTCTGCTTCTTAAATTTTGGATACGCGAATCAAGCTATACATGATATAAAAGAAGTAAATTTTACACGAATACGTTTTACGACATTAACTTTTTATCAACAACGCACATTCGGCATAACTTCTCTCGATTCTTACAGGTGGAAACGATAGGGGATGCTTACATGGTCGTATCGGGATTGCCGGTGAGAAACGGTATGAACCACGCTAGAGAAATTGCGAGGATGAGTTTAGCCCTCAGGGATACGGTAATGACATTCAGTATTCGCCATAGACCGCACGAGCAATTAAAACTTCGCATCGGCATGCATTCTGGTGAGTCACCGCGTCACTTCTTTTCGCTCGCGTGAAACGAAACGAGATTAGCCCTAACGTGATTCTGGGCCAGGATCGTATTGCGTACGGCCTACAATGTATTTCACGTTCCGCAGATCGATCGTCCATTGTCTCGTTGCAATATTATTATTACGTACGCCATTTGTTCCTCGCTAAGGGAAAGTTTTTCATATCTTGCTCCGTGGACACATTTTCAATGTCCCATTAAAGAGAATAGCACGTTCAACGCGTTGAAGAATGGCGTTACAAATCGAGTTTACCTTTCCGTGTTGCAGATCGATCGCATACAGCGAAAGGTCGAATATGTGAGTCGCTGAACTGATATCGCGAATAACATGAATTAAATAAAAAAACACGCGGCACGATATTTCAAAATACTTTCTAGCGGCAATTTTTCCCTCGAATTTTCATTCGCGGAATATCCGTTCATTCGAAACGACGTTCGATGCGAGCGGAACTGATTCGGAAATGGTATTGTTCGGGAAAATCAGCAGCCATCTGTCGTTACGAAAGAATAAACGATTGTACGTCCCGAGCGAAGTCGTTATCGTTTTCGGTTCAGTTTCCATTAAGTTTTAAATTCATGACACGATGGCCCTTAGGCAATTACGTGACGAGAATCTCTCTATTCCCCGGCAACTAATTCATCCCATTTCTATCTCTCGCTAAAAATTTTTCTCGGTAACAAGTGTCACGCGTATCCGAAGCGACACCCTTCAAGATCGCATAGAACTTGGATTACATCAGTCCCGCGAGAAGAAATGGCTCAGCGTGATATATAGCCGGGCGGTTAACTATAATTAGTGAAGTTAATTGCTTTTTAAATGGATTCGGAGTACAGCGTCGCTTCTGCAACGCCTGACAGGAATGATTAACGAATGCGCGAAAATCTTTATTTGTCAAATTCTTTTTATAATCATTTAAAGTAGAAAATTATCCCTCGAAAACATCTGAGAACCGGGGGAAGCTGGAGGAAACGACGTTGAAAAAACAAAACAAAAGGAAGCGAAACTGCTCTCACGAAATTATCCCGACGGTGCAAGGTATTTCGGTGATGTCTAAAAGGTATCCCTTTTGCGTAGAGAAAATCTTGAGGGTAGAAGAGAAAACTTAGGATCTGTTAACGACAAAAGACGAGAATTGTCGGGTGTTTTTACAACTATTAAGCCGTTTATTTCTATTATCTTTCGTGGGAGGAAGCGGTGATGAGGGTAACAACGGCGTGTATAGTGCCGGACGGTAACGTTTGCTTGCAGGACCGTGCGTGGCCGGCGTGGTGGGTCTTAAGATGCCTAGATACTGCCTGTTCGGCGATACGGTCAACACGGCGTCCAGGATGGAGAGTAACGGAGAAGGTAATTAACAGAGCTCAGTCATTCCCGGGAAAGAAACGTTTTATGCTGGGGATGTAATAGGGAAAGTGCGGAGGTAGCAAGTTATAGACACGCGGGCGGCAATTAAAGGGGAGACGTAAAGGTGTGTGGCTGCGAGAGCAAGGTCGCCGCTTAAGAGAAAATCGACCCTGTCTCGAGTGTTTCCATAGAGACCATGGTTAGCTCGTTTTCAAACCATGGGCGCAATCATAACCGTTGATTACCCTTAATCACGTGTTAACTTTTCCGCCAACAAATCCCGCGATCGCTAACAACACATGCTGCGTGTCCGCGGGTTATTATTTCATTCGATATATCAAACACATCACGAATGACCACGCGCAGCGCCAGAAGATCAATGTTGAATTCAATTATTCACAGTTTCGGGTCTCATTAATATTTAATGTAGCTTTAACGAGGCGCGACATTAAAATCATTTCGTTTTCGATACCCCTTTTATAATTACCGACTGCACACCCGCGAGAATTTTTTCTTTTCGCGGGTCTCTTTTACGGTTGACAACGATTGAGATCGCGCGGCTCGACGGAACGGCATGCAACGACGAAATTGATTGCGTACCGGATCTCGTTTACTGACACGCTTACGAGGCACGCACGAGTATCGCTCGATGTTGCGTGGGTGGTTTTTCCCTCACAAGGACTTGGGTGCCGGGCGCCGCTCGCGCGAGGCAAGGACGCACCGCAAGGCGCCACACGGCTGTTTATCGAGTTTCTTCGTAGCTCGTTTTGTGCGTCGTGAGAATTATATCACGCACGTTAAAGTTTCCGGGTGATCGATTACGCTGCAAGGGGCTTCGCGAATTTTCACTTCTCTACTTGTTCTTTCGACACGTCGACACCGTCGGATTTCGCGTTCGAGGGCCAAGTCGCGATACCTCAACTTCTCGTCATAAGGTGTTACCGTACGGTTATTGAATTACAATTTCAAATTGCGTCCGCGGAAACTCGGCGTTTAATTTCGACGCTGTCGATCGAGCAGTTTTCGCGCAATCAAAATATCAAGAGGGACTTTCAAGGTGTAAAGGATGAAGACAAAAGACCTTCTGAAGACTATGGTTTTGGAAAGCAATTAAATAATGCTTTACTCGTAATCTTCTACTTTTTAACTTTACTCTAGGGGGGAAATAAAGAGCTTTCTAAAGATTAATGTTTGGGGAAAAGCAATTCTCAATGATATTTAATTTTTAATTCATTTTAATCTTATTTCTATTTCGATTTCAATACCCTTCACATCTTGGCGTCCTAATAACGCGTTCAATTGTTAAGATATTTAATTATGAATTTTTTAAAATTGCGAGTACGAATAATCGTCATCCCGGGCATATTACATTCGCGTACAAATTGAGTTTAAATTGAAATTTAAAAGCGAGATCATAAAATGCGGTTCCTACGATATTTTCCGATACGCCGAGAGTTGACATATAAAACTGTAAATGTCGCGTTTGTAGAAAGTTATTTTCGAGACATCTTTTTGACTCGTATTTATAATGGTCGTATTAAAAGCGTATCAGGTGAAATGCTAAGCGAAACGAATCGGGATGAAGTTTCACATTTTAAGACGCGGACGGCTTAATAATTTCATTTTAATTAGAGATTCGCTTGGCGTTTTTCAGCCGAGAAGCGAAAACCTGACATAATATTTATATAATTCCCGACATAATTGAAACATTGCGCAATTGTCGCCAAGCATATCGTATCGTTACATAAAAATGCAACTGTTACACAACAACAGATTTTCAGCTCTTAGCTTTTTTTCCACGTCTTTTAAAATAAACTTCAAACAATAGTATAGTAAATCGTAGATGAAAGATAAATGAGATCGTCATCGCGGCCTTTTAATCCACAACCAATTATTATTCACCTACGAAATCTATAGCTAGATAATTTTTTCCAAAAGACTCTCGAGCACTTTTGTCGCATAAAAAAATTGGAGACTGTAGAAATTGTCAATAATATTCGACAAAGAATATGAGAGAGCGTATTGCGGAATTTTTCAGAATGAATTCCGATCGAGATTGTTCGTTTACTTTCTAGATTTCCATCGTGTTTTCTCGGAAAAACGGAATAATTGCGCTCGGAATTCATTCTCAAAAATTCCATAATGGTGCACCCAAATTGAAAAAAATAACGGACCACCCGCGCGGATAATTTCTTTCAATATGAACTTTCCATGTTTTTGATATGTTTTTGTAAATGTTTAAGTTGATATCTTGTTTATATCAACATCTTATTGAAATTTTAATTCGCTATATTATTTAGAAGACGCGTTTCATTAACGTATTATATATGTTATTTCCAATATCAAATATTTTAATACAATTGAGAGATATAATTGATCAACTTTTAATTTACATGAAAATTTCCGCAATAAAATATTTGTCATTCTACTTTGATTCAATATTTCAAGTTTACTCACATGTTAACAAATGAAACGAATGGATGGGCTATGAAAGATCAAAATAATATTGGCGCGTGTACGAAACAGTCAGCCATCACTTGTGCGTTTCTCTTTAATGGATAGATTAAAAAATGCAACCATAAAAATACCTCATTTATTCAGTGCGCATGTGATGCGCGCATATTAAAAAACCTCCGACCATTGCTTTATTGCATAAATTTATGTATTTAATCCTGCAAAGAGGCTACAAGCGCAGGCCTCAAATTTTATTTTAAAAAATATTTAAGAGAGGAACAGTGGAGAAATGTGTGTATACACATATTTCTGAAATTAATTGATTTGTATAAAAGAGCGAGAACAAGATCGGTCACGTTTCTTTCGCGCTCGATTTTGGTCACACGGTAAGTACCAAATTAAAGGTCTCATCATGATGATCGCAGATATGTCGGTCACTATTTAACGTTCTAGAGATATCGGGCTCCAAAAATTTCCAGGATGTAAGCGACGAAGCAGTCTGGACTCTGGACAGACACCAACCGTTTGTTTGGAACGGAATGGAACCTTCGCAGTCCGATATCTCTGGAACGTTGAATAGATAAACTCTGCGACTGACAAATCTGTAATCAGCTTGACGAGACCTTTCGTTTGGCACCTACTTTGTGACCAAAATCGAATGCGAAAAAGAAATGGGGCCATTTGTCTTGTTCTCACTCTTTAGTAGGGAAATTTACTTATTTCTCCTCCCCTTCGCCCCTCTTAAATATTTTTTACAACAAGGATAACCATGTTCTTCTCATCTTCATCGTCCGTAAACTACGAGCGTCGCGAAGGAAACAAAATAAAACGACAAAAGCTTTATATTTTCAAAAACGTCAGCTCTTTGCCTATCGCTAGTTTCAGCTAACGTCTTTCCTTTCTCTTACTTTCTCATTTTATTTACCTAACTAAGCAATACGTCCAAACGATACGCTTCAAAATTTACTTTTACTAAAATATGCTAAAATGAAAATATAATATATTTCGCGCGAATTACTTTGCGAAAAGTGTAAGGGACAGTAATATTTCTATTAAAGCGAGAAACAATTTTTCTTCCGCTGCCCCCGTTTCTCTGTCCAGCACCTTTTTACCAAGTGCTCTAACAGCGGAGCGCCTTCTATTTCTTTTTTGTCTACGCGAAAGCGACATCAAATTTCCTCGTAAATTTCAAGTAGCTCGTGTAACTCGCGATTAATATTCCGTTGCATAATAAGATATTAAAATGTGTTAATAAATAATCAACCTGATCAATAATGCATCGTTGATAGTGTGCTCTATTTTATACGAGCCTCGTGCATATGCATCCACGCAAGCGTAATAAATTTACATGGTTATATATTCTATGTACGTATTTCAGGATTAAATACCAAATAGATGCTAATCTATCAGAGCCCATCAATTTCAAGGCGATGGATCCGCTCGTGCGTGGGGGGGAAAAAGATAATAAATCGTCTGAAATATTTACGGATCCATTTCCTCGCCATAAAATAAAGGCTAATCCAGCACTCACCGATACGACGCGCAGCAGCGGGGTTGTAGCTCTACGTTGATCTCGAGGTTGATCTGCAACAGGCAAACAGATTTAAATTGTAGCGGCGCGTCAAACAGCTAATATTTCAAAAAATAATCCCCGCGCGTATTCAACGTTTCACTCGCGTTTGTGCCGCGCAATTTTTCCCCCTCCGAATGCTCCTTCCCCTCGCGAGTACGAGCTCTCGTTAGAGATTTCGTAATAAGAAAAATATTTTCTCTCCTTCACCTCCGACATAATTCACTCGGGGGTGTAGGCGACTTAGATATTTAACCAACCGGCTAATTCGCTAGACATATCTGCGATGATAAATTACTCACCCCTCGGTTGCCCCGCCGATGCCGGATGCCTCCCAGACCTCCTCCTCCTCCTCTCCGTTCCATCGTCGCAGCTCACTCGTGACGCACAGGCACAAACTTATTTCCAGAATACGACGATCGCGCGACACTTGACACGGCACTCCCGACGTCGGTTGATCACACGCGACGCACTTGCATCCGATCGAAGCCGAGAATCGCGATCGCCGATGCCGCGCACTTCCTCCTCCTTCTGTTCTGTCGCCTACTCGTCGCCGATCCCTCGTGACACTCGCGACGCGCGGGCACAAACTTATTTCCAGAATACGACGACCGCGCGACACTTGACACGGCACACCCGACGTCGGTTGATCACGCGCGACGCACTTACATCCGATCGAAGGGGCGACGCGAAAAGAACGCGGAGCTACGTTCCGCTCGGAGCGGCAACATGGCGTCGTGGACGGAGCCGAGAATCGCGATCGCCGATGCCGCGCACTTCCTCCTCCTCTTCTGTTCTGTCGCCTGCTTCTCGCCGATCCCTCGTGACGCGCGGGCACAAACTTATTTCCAGAATACGACGACCGCGCGACACTTGACACGGCACTCCCGGCGTCGGTCACACGCACGTTTCATCCGGGCGAAGGGGCGACGCGAAAAGAACGCGGGGCCTACGTTCCGCTCGGAGCGGCAACATGGCGTCGTGTACGGAGTCGAGAATCGCGATCGCCGCCAACTTCACCGCGGCGAGGTAACACTCGCGCCGCGCTTCAGCGTGCACCCGAGCCGCGCGCGTTTCTCGAACGTTCTTCGAAGTACGTTAGCGAGCAGTTCGCTACTTGTTACGGCCGAGCGGATACGCCGCCGCTCTCCATTATCCGAGACAGAGGGATAATTAGCCGGGCTCGTGTATTATTCTCGTGCGCTCTCCGGGGCGAGAACAGCTACGTCGAAATCGATGGAACAATCGATGAAATAATTCTCCTTTCCCGGCGTTCCGAGGCCCAGCCCGAAACGATCGTGTGTGCGCTCTGATGGACAGCCAGTGCTTCGCGTTCACGTACGCGAGGTACTTTAATCGCGGTAATTAATTAATCGCGCGCGCGGAAACGCGTTGACTGTCCGCCGGGGAATGGTCGCGCTTCTCCTAATTCCTGCCTCACTCGCTCGCGCTCCGAGAAGTAATAACCGAGCGACGGTTGCCGACCGGCCTTGGGCCTCGGCGCGCGCGGGGATGTAAACACGGCCGACGCGTCACACGGCACGCTCGCTCGTAAACTCAAAAGACAGCCCGCAAAAACAACAAATGCCCCGAGCGACCGTTGCCTGAATCCCCCACCCCCTCGCTTCTTTATATTTCCAAGGTAATTTCATTTACCATCGTATATTTGGTCCCTCGTTTCGCGGATAACGCTCGCTTTAGATAAATTTTCCGCGGGAGATTGAGCGCTTAGCGCGGGCACAAATATTGTTCGTGATTCTTGATTCCAATACACGTCGTAAT
>NW_011967200.1:713958-716691 GCF_000949405.1 Vollenhovia emeryi
TTCGATTAACGCGGGGATACGCGTACGAATGTGCGTCGCTCGACGATAAATGTTACGCGCAAACCGCTCAATTCTTTTTCACGCTAAGGGCCGTCGCAACAATTGATTAATAATTCCGCCGATAATACCGGAATAATAATAGATCGATCGTTCCGCTTGAAGAGAATTATCGGATCGAATGTTTTCTGTTGGGAGAAAATTGAAACGCTTGGCTTAATCAAGAGTTCTTTTTTTCTTCTGCTGTTTCTCTAATTAAATGCGCCATCGCTTGAATATCCGAAAATTAGACTCGCTCGCAGCATTTTATGTCAAATCTTCGGACTTAATCGGATATTATCGGACGTTAAATTGATTGATTATATAGAGTAACGCGTCTATTATTCGGCAGCGGTATATCGCCGCTGAATGCCGCTGAATACGCATACTTAATTAAGGTTCCATCAGCGCGACGGAAGAATATTAATTGCACGAAATAATTGACATATTGTGTGGCGTAATTAATCGTTTACGATGATGTAAAGGATTTCAAACGAAGGCGCCCACCTTGCTCTCGCCCCGCGCTCTCCTTTCCCGTGGGAAACGCAAATTGCTCCAGAAAGAGACGATACGAAAATTGCGTGTATCGGATTAGCATATTCGCAATCGCTCGCTCTGGCCGTCGGCCGTGCCTGTAATCGAACTTGCGCATCCAGTCAACGACGACGGAAGTTCCGATCGACGCGCAGTAACTTTATTATCGGTTTAAATCCCATTAAAAGTTTCCCCCTCCCCCCCCCCCGTGCTGCCGGTTCGAGAAGATAGCGCCGATTTGTTCGTGTTTAGTTTAGGTCACGCGAATTCTCGAGGCCGCAAGTCCGACTCCGTTTCTCACGTTTCTCATTTTATCTTTCAACGGCGTTTCTTCATTTTCACACGTTTCAACCAGTTTTATTATCCCTCTTGTATACGTGTCCCTTATTTCGCCACCATTGAAACAGTTATTTGAACATTAACACGGCCTAAACATCCGCGCGAGAACGAACAGTTCACCGCTAAATGGTTTATCGGCTTCCTTCAACTGTCATATAACTCATTTTTCCGATTTGTTACGCTGTGTTTGTATAAAAATTTACACGAAACTCTCTTTAAGAGTTTCAAACTTTTTCTTAAAATGATATAATTATTGAAGATACTATAACACTGGTAAGAAAATATCTTAATCCAAAAAAATATTACTTTACTCAAGAAAATTATTTGTTAGGTGGCTCCTAATTGCTTATTAACTTAAATTTAAAAAATAGTAAACAAATTAAAACATGCATTGCTTTTAAGTATTTATTAAATATTAAAGAATGGATAATTTTATACTCAAGAAATTTTATTTTAATTCTATAAAACGTTGACTAACAATACGATGTAATTTTCACAGCGAAGAAAATTGAATTTCTTATTTAAGAGAAACAATTATTTTATTTAATAAATAGCGTTCTATATATCATAAAATCTTTATTTGAATGTAGAAAATGTGACGATTTAAATTAATTTACTTAATATAATACATAGATTTACTTGAAATTTGATATTTTCCTTTAAATAGAATAAATATTTACTTAAGTATAAAAAAATAATTTTAAGTAAATCTATTTACTTAGTTAAAAAATTTTCTTTTGTCAGCGTAAACTTTGTGTAAGTATACGACAAGTTTAGCTTCGGTATTTTTCTATAAATAACTCACTTTTCTAAACGTACCGCGTGCCCTCCGACGAATGTCGAGAGGAAAATTGCCAGTCGAGTTACTTCAAGGTCTCCGATCCATCTCATTCGACATAAAAAAGGTCGAAATAAAGCGGTTCACCGAACTACTTGCGAATTTCATCGAGTCTATGTCAAACGGATGGGGCTTCGGTGACAGCTAGAAGTTAATTGGTAGTCAAGATACGGAGCTCAGGTGTCAAAGGGCTTTCGATTCCCCGGCCCTTCTAATGCGTCGCCTTGACGTTGCTCGTCGGACCGTTAAAAGTTGAAATAAATCGCCACTTTTGCGAGGGTCGCGTCAGATCGCGAAATGAATGGCAGCCATAAGAGAACAACTCAGTTTCATCATTTTCACAGCGTGGCATTTCGCGCATTTCGCAACGTAATTATTAACGCAGTTTTTCCGACCAAATAATTTATCACGCTTCTCTCGCGTAATGAGAAAAGAGTGGTTTTTTTATCTATTGAACGGATCGTTCATCGCGCGTTGCAAAATTGCGATGTTTTTTCCCCATTTGAGGTTTCGATGAACGTTATTTTTAGAAGACAGATAAAATAAATACGTTTCGTTTCGCACACACATGAATGGGTGCTAAAGTCTGATTCGCGTTTAAATAGAAAATAGAAGTAAAGGCAAGAATAAAAAAGAAATTTTACTTACAATCATTTTCCAAAACCTTTGTCCACGGTAAAATTTTTCTACTAAATTTTTTACAACTTGGTCATCGACCTTCCACATTTTGAGGGAAACCGATCTCGAAAAGCATTTTAATTAAGATATTTTTTTAAATGCCGTGATGTTTATTTACTCGAGGGGTCTTCGGGGGTGTAGCCACTCTACGTCCATGCGATGGTCTATCAAACCATTGAGTGAGACGCCACGCACAGTAAAATTTTTCTACTAAATTTTTTACAACTTGAACATCGACCTTTCCCGACATTTTGAGGGAAACCGATCTCGAAAAACATTTTAATTAAGATATTTTTTTAAATGCCCTG
>NW_011967200.1:717055-754946 GCF_000949405.1 Vollenhovia emeryi
ATGTTTATCCACTCGAGGGATCTTCGGGGGTGTAGCCACTCTGCATCCATGCGATGGTCTATCAAACCATTGAGTGAGATGCCACGTAGGAGTAAAATTTCTCTACTAAATTTTTTACAACTTGATCATCGACCTTTCCCGACATTTTGAGGGAAACCGATCTCGAAAAACATTTTAATTAAAATATTTTTTAAATGCCCTGTTGTTTATTTACTCGAGGGGTCTTCGGGGGTGCAGCCGTTCTGCGTCCGTGCGATGGTCTATCAAACCATTGAGTGAGACGCCACGTACAGTAAAATTTTTCTACTAAATTTTTTACAACTTGAACATCAACCTTTCCCGACATTTTGAGCGAAAATGATTTCGAAAAACATTTAAATTAAGATCTTTTTTGTAAAATGCCCTGTAGGTGTAATTAAATAACGTGAAAAATAACAAAGGGGCAATTACGCGAATAACAGAGGTACATAGAATTCGGGGATACATGTGATTGTGCATCACGACGCATTCGCAAAAATGCGTTGAAAGTATATTTAGTCTATAAAGTGCACTACCTAAAAAAGTGCACTACCAGCGGTAGTGACCGGTTCAAAGCGAGCTGTGAAGCGCAGTTACTTTGAAATGCTCTCTTCTGTGCCGCGTTTCAGTCCTAACAATTAAAAAAAAAATTTTGTTGTTATATCCGCCGGTCGTTAAATGTCACATTTCAATATTTGAAGCGGTTTACGCAAAAAAGGGCACAGCACGTTCTCCCGCCGGAATTGTTGGCTTTATGGGATGGAAATAACATCAAGTCCAATATTATCTTTGGAGTATGAAATACCTCAAAATAAAATATATTCCGTTGAAAATAATACACATCCTACGTTTGAAGCGACTCAACTAACTTTAAAAGGCAGGCACTCGAGATATCATTTCGTACTTTCTGTAAACTCTGCGTGGGATAAACGTCGTTCAGAGACATTGAATTCCGTTGTGATAATTGTAAGAGCCAATGCATGACAAAGGTTTAACAGAGCAATCGTCGCGTCTCACAGCATTCTTTAGCCAGTTATTTCGCGTAATAACTAATATTAAAGGAGCCGCCGTTCGCAATTAGTGCAGCGGGAAGATTATAGGATGTACGTAAAAGAAATCGTTTTCCTTTTTCTACGACAGCTTTGAAGATCCATGTCAGCCCAAAGACGAAGGAAATCCTGGATACCTTTAGTACATTCGAGCTTGTCTGCAGGGGAGAAGTCGTATTAAAGGTAAGGCTCTTGATATGCGGTTTTTCGTCCAATTTCGCCGTCCAATTTTATCTCGCGAACTGTCGCTTCTTTTCTCGAGGACAAGCGAAAAGAAGGGACCCGAGCGAGTCGTGCCGAGCGAGATTGTCGAGCGATCTCTCACGTGACGGGGATATTAGCAGAGGGAATGATCATTGCGCGAGCTCGTCCCAGTTGCGATCTCGTCTCGCAAATCACGACGTAAAATTCGAAATCTTTCTGCCCCCGTGCATCCTTGTCTCTTGCAAGTTAATCTTCAGATTCGCAATTTAACGAATAAACGCAATAAAACGTTCCCGTTGCGACGAGCTCCCTTGAAAAGAAAAGTGACTCGAAGTTGCGATCTCGTCTCGCAAATCGCGACGTACAATTCGAAATCTTTCTGCCCCCGTGCGCATCCTTGTCTCTTGCAAGTTAATCCTCAGGTTTGCAATTTAACGAATATACGCAATTAGACATTTCCATTGCGGCGAACTCCCTTGAAAAAGAAAAGTAACCCGAAGTTGCTCGCGGGTGAAAATCTCTCCAATTTATCGCCACGAGCTAAATGTGTTTAACATAAATTCGTCTCCCATTCTGCTAACATGGCCGGGAATGGCTCAAGGAGCGGGATCTTTTGCCCCGATTTAATTGCGACGTTACCGCTTCCAATTTTATTTGGACGCGCGCAAACGAGCGAGCAACGGTCTCTCGACGAGGGACTGGGGCTCTGCCAACTTTGACGAATCGCATTTGCAACTTCGAAGGGCCGGCGCGAGTTGCAGATTGCAGTTGTGTCCGGCGGTCAGCTTCCCACACGCGCGTTGCTCCCGTTACATATTCAGGGGTGCTCTACCATGACCGCGCGGCGTTATGCTCCCTCGCTCGGTGCACGATTCACCGCATGCGTCGGCGACGGCCGTCACGTTGTCCGCAGGTGCGATCTGTCTCCGTTTTCCCGGAAGAGAGCAATTCCCGCTGGCGACAGTCAATTTCGGCGCCGCTGAAATTACGGTCGTTCGTCCCGCGCGCGTCACCGCTGATAAAGAGAACGACGTGGCAAGGACGCGGCGTGCAGCCGCGGGATCGCGACGACGTTATCGTGAACGGGTCGGCGATAACGGGTCGGCCACCATTACAGATCCGTGCGATTATTGCGAGACGACCCCCGATCGGTTTGCCGTCGGCCGCGAGCGCGCGATCGTAAACGTTGTCGTCCGATCGATTAAGTACATCTTCTCGAATGATGGACGAAGGCGTCCGCGGAGTGATTGGATCGTTTACCGTACAATTCGGGTCAAAGTTCAGCGGTCGCGATGCGAGCGAGCGAGCCCGGAGCGCGCGCGCGCATTCGCGTAACTCCGCGGCGGTATGCAGTTAATTAGTAAGATAGCACCCCGGTGGAAACGCGCGCGGCAATTGGCGCGTGTGTGTGCGGTACCGGGATTAAAATTCAGGTGCTTCGTATATCACAGGGCTATTGTAACGCGCGCGCCTGCCCGCTTATTTGAATATTCCGCGAACGCGCCCGAGTTAAACGCGGGCGAGAGCGCTGATCGTTATCGCGTAACGAAGCGATACAATAGTTTCACCTTTGTTATTGAATCCCGCCACGGGACGACCTTAATTAAATCTCTACTACGCATCCTGAGTTCGCCGCGATTCTTAATCCGCGGCCGACTGCGAAACAGCGTAATTTCGTTGCCGCGAGCTAATCGTTTTTCACCTCTATGAATAAATTAGCCCGCGTATTTGTTCGCGGCAGATATTCGAGGGCTGCGTTAAACGGGTTTATTTTTTAGCTGCGAAGTGAATGAATTAGGGATGTATATTAGAGGAACATTGTATTTCGTCGAAAAGATTTGTAAAGCACTTATTGCAGATTTTATCTCGCGCGCCGCGCAAGTGAAGGGTCGTTGCATCGCTTTAACCCGAAATAATCCCTCGTTTTCGCTAATATTCCCAGGGCAAAGGTCCGATGACAACCTATTGGCTGATGGGCGAGAAACCGACCAACAACAATGTGCAACAGGCAAATCCCACGACGACGATCGGCCAGATATCGATTCTTCAGGATCAACCCGCCGTCACCACGCAAATTCAGATGACGCAGCCGAAGCAGCAGGAGCAGCGGGCGCTCTCGTCCGTCGGCCAACAGCACAAATTTCAGGGTCAGTCGGAGCAGCCGTATCCGAGCCAGCAATCGATTCAGTCGAGGAGTCAGGAGCCGCGGCAGCAGGGACATCCGGGTCAGCAGAGACCGCAGGAATCGCAGCACCAGGGTTTAATGGCCGGCCAACCGCGGTGCCAAGCGGCCCCGGCCAATCCAACGTCGGCCACCAGCCAGCCTCAGGGTCAGAGATCCACGACTGTTAATCCCGCCTGCGGTCTCGCCGGCGTGACCGGAAACGGCGCGCCCAAATCGGTGGTCGCGTCGCGCACCGTCGTCGTCGCGACGCCGATCGGCAACTCCTCGCCGTCCCGCAGTCGCGCGAGCGGCCCACCGAGTGCGAACAATTCCGTGCACCAGGTGTACCCGACGGCCGAGAGTATGCCCAATCATACCGAGAGTGGTCCCAACGCGCCACTCCTGCTACCCGCCGGTGCGGTCCCCAGAGTTTAGCTCTCTTAAAGGCCGTCTTCCCGGTGACGTGGTCCACCTTGCCGTTTATCGGACTCCGCGATATCCTCCGAAGGGCATCGCGGAACAGCCGAGCCGATCGATCTGCTCGGCTTCGCTGGGGAAAGCGATTGCGCTCGAAGCTGCGGGAATGTCGAGGGACGCGGAGGACGGAAGCGTATAGGAGTTTTGTCCGGCATCCCGGTCCACCGAAGCTCTGAGAATTGCTCGTTCCGGGAGTAATCGAAGTGATTTGTGAACATATCGTGGCGACAATTGTCTTCTATCGGACGAAGGTGCTCCTCTTGGATTAACTAACGTTAGTTTTCGCGGCGACGTTTCGTGATTTCTAGAAAGTGTCTGTTAAATTAGGATTCTAGGTAATTAACTAGTGGGAGGTTCGCTTTTGGTACCGTAAATCCTGACTGTTACTCGCATCGCGATAGATATAGCCGACGAGGCGGGACCGACTGCAAGTGATCTCTTCCTACAAGGTATTATGGAACCAACGTTTACCGATTAACGCAATTTAGAATAAATACGAGTGCGTATGAGCTGATCGCGCGATAAGGACGGACAATGGGGATCGTCGGATCGGACGATCCGAATCCAGAAGCGGAGAGGCAGGGGCAATTAATTATTCAGAGATACACGACCGGCGACGTACTATTGCCGTACTTGTAGTCTTCTGTACATGGACGCAGTATTATATCGGTCGTGTGTGTGTGTGCATTTTATTTATTCAAAGTGAGAACATTCGCGTTTCCAATTTTACGCGCGTACGTCTCCGATGCGATTCGTTTGCGAAGGTGCACGCAAGATGCAACGGGCTTACAATTAGTTTAGCAACCGAGTTTCTCAGATTAGCAGCATCCGACACCTGGATTCCCGCCGAGCCTTACACGCTGAAATGAATCGAGACCCGATCGCGAACGCAAGCGAATTTGTGAGGATCGTAGGGTCCATTTTATCAAAAGAAGAAGAAAATGATCGTGATCGATCGAGTCGCCTCTCTATTTTGCTATCACAATCGTTAAGAATAGAAGAGAGAGATAGATAAGAGTCGACGTTTATCGAGATTGGGACGTAAAATTCGTACGTCGTAGAGCGAGAAATTTTCTCCGACCAAAGCGCGCTACATTCTATGGAAACATTTGCGTAAGCCTCCTTCAATACGTTTTTATTTACTGTAAGATATTTTTCGCGCCCTTCCGAACTCGTCTGCGGACCGCGGATCGCGAGCAAGCATCGCGAAAGACATAGCTACATGTGTTTAACGTTGCATGCCCGACATGACAAATATGGCCGTTCGCAACGCGTCGCGAGACCCACGTAACGCAGAATTCCATACCTACACGTGTAAGGATGTTATATATAAATATACAAAAGAGAAAAAGATATATATATGTATACGCAAGTATCACGTATATGTTTACGAGATTAGATTATATATATATGTATATGGCTGCAACAAAGCAAAAGTTACCGTAGCTAACGTTAATGTTTAGGCAGCGATGCCGGCACGCGGATGCGGTCGGCGCGAAAATCGAACGGCAGCGGAGACGCACGCAAAGAGGAGGCACTGTGCGCGTTTCCGTGCCGTCCGACTTTCCACGTCGGTCGCGTCCGTGTTCGGGCATTAGGGAGTTTAGGGCCATTCGTGGCGAACGGAGGCTGGGCCTCTCGCGAAACGAGTCTGTGGCGTGTCTGAGAAACAATGCCGATTGCGGGTGCATATGTCTGTGAATGCGCGCACGAGACGCGCACACATGCGCGTATACATACACAAAACACACACACATGCACGGGTATGTGCACTTGCGGTCGCAATTGCATATCAGTGTTTAATGTATGGACGAACGATGCAGGAGGCCGATGATACTCTGCGGTCGCCCTGCCGTAAACGCACGGAGAAAAACATTTAGCTGCTGTAGCTAAAACTTAGTTAATATAGTGACAGCTAATATTTTTAGTTGCGATAGCTCAATTTTTGCTACGACAGCAAACCGTTTGCTGTCGCACCTAATATATTAGGTTAGGTTAGGTTAGGCTAACCTAATATAATAGCAAACGGTTTGCTGTCGTAGCAAAATATTGAGCTGTCACAACTAAAAATATTAGCTGTCACTATATCTAAGTTTTGGCTACAGCAGCTAAATGTTTTTCTCCGTGCGTCGTATGGTGGTACGGGGAGAGGTGTGAGACGCAAAGAGTGAAATTCTATCTGTGTCAATCTCTCTTTCAACGATGTACCGATGAATATTCCGAAAATAAAGTTTAATCGTTTTCAAGATCGTCCTATCGGTGTCACCCCCCGGCGTCCGATCGGGGAGCGGCCTTATCAGCCCGGATGCCTTACGTAAGTGCGAAGCTATTCCAAGTGTATAAAAGTAGAAACATCTTTGGCACGTGAGAGCGGCGGCTGATGCTACGTGATTCTCAAAACACGGCGTTCGCGAATATCCAATCGAGGTAAGAGCTCACGCGGGTGTATATCCCCGGGTATCCGGGTTCGCCGCAGCGGATCCCCCAGGATACTATTCCGATGCTGACCCACCTGCCGTTGGCGAGTTGATGCAGCAACGGACCGCCGGAGTCGCCCTGAAAGAACCAAAAAAACAACCGGTTCATCGGGTCAGCTGATATAATTAAAGTGGATCCGTTCTTGTTTCGGCGCCTCTCGCAGACTGTTTCAAATATTAACGGACTTCAGCTAGAAAGACGGCCTTCATTAAAGATGAACTCTCTCTCTAGCTGGCCCACGCGCACTTAACATTTCATCGTGTCGCCGCGAGCCCGGCACTTTTCCGGAATAAATAAATGATCGTCTCACCTGACAGGCGTCGCGACCCCCTTCGTAAGCACCGGCGCACAAAGTGGTATTCGGGATCAGTTGCGTGAAGCTGCGAACGCATCTCTCTTGGGGCCACACCGGTACCTCGGTTTCCAACAGCACTGTACTAGCTGGCCCTCCGTAGTATTGCGTGCCCCAGCCTAGTAAAAACGTTGACAATTTTCAAATTATGAGAACAGTTTTCACTACCTTCGCGGTTATCCATTCGGCAGAGTCAGCGGAACTGATGTTCCGTGATAACTTTACACTATTTAAACAAAATGTTTCCAGACAGCAATGAAAATAAATAAATAATATCTTAATTAAATCTTACTAATGGCGGCGTTGAAGAATTAAATAAACACGTTAAATGTTTTAATCAGTTTTGTGACAGTTAAAAAACCCGGTTGTGTATAAATGACGAGCGTAAATAGAAAAACTGATATTATTTCGCTTTTAATTTTTAGAGACACTTGAAAACTAACATAGTCATCGGCAATGAACCGTCTCGCAAGAAGGGAAGTGACTTGTTTCCCCACTCCAGCCGATCGACGAATTATACAACAAGTGGGGGAACGACAAACGATTTATTGCCGGTCAGTGCACGTAAAGACCGGCTAAGGAAAAAATAACTGAAATTAAAATGTTGCCGTATAAATAGTAGGAGCATCTACATTGTTTTGTCTTGCAACATTCATTAAGATCCGGTTTCACCAAACGTTGTTTAACTTTAAACTTAGCTTAATCTCTTCTCTGTCTCTTTCCAACTGATGCTTTAGAAAGAGACAGACGTGAATTCAACTGAGATTAAACCTTTTGGTGAAACCGGGCACAAGTTTGCTACACAAAACGCATATAGACTCCACTACTTATCAAACCAATGCAGGTATGATAATCGCAGATATAGCTGTCTGTATAGGTCGTACTAATTAAACATGTGGTAACCATATTGGTCTCTCCGTGTGTATGTATGAAATTTGTGGCGATCGCGGCGCAGAGAGGTAAGCGCTGTTTTAGTGAGCCCAAGAGCCGACTAGAGATCATCGATCTTCGTTCGATCGCCACTTCTCGGGAGGAAGAGGCGACCCACCGAGAGCACATTTGCCTCCTCGTAAAATTGTAGGTCCCGTATATCTCGGATATATGCAGAGGGATCACGACGCTCGAAATCGAGCAAAGGTAGAGATGTATGGGATTTATTTGCACTGACCAGTAACGACGGCGTTCTTATTCTCAAACGATTGTTGAACGGGCGGTAGGCAGATGGGCCAGATGTAGCTGTTAAATGCGGTGGGCCGGTTGATCTTGATGATGGCGATGTCGTGCTCGTAGGTGCTCAACTTGAAATCCCTGTGTATCCGTATCTCCGACACCGCGAAGTCCAACGTCCGCGTCTCCTCGGACGTGGTAAAATCGTACTCGCCGAGTCTCACCGTGATGTCACGTGGTTTGTACCTGTAAAAATACGACGGGATAACTGTAACTCATTCCTATGGTCTAACTGTTCATTTCGTGGTTACGGCAAACGGGCAAAGCGGGCGTGTGTCGCGCGTTAGAGCCACTCGTGCGCGTGTATCCCGAAATGAAATACGTCCGAGGACGTTGGCGATTTCAGGTTGAGCCTCGTATTTTTGCAGGCACCAGCCGCGCGACATCGTCGCAGCGAGGCTCGACGGGCGCGATTTCACTACGTTCGCGGAGACGCGGACGTTGGATTTCGTGGTGTCGGAGATACGGATACGCAGGAGTTTCAAGCTGAGCACCTACGAGCACGACATAGCTGTCAATCAATCGACCCACCGTATTTTATATCTCGCCCATCTGCCACCCGCCCATTCATATACATACGTTCCTTTATTGTAACCAGTTGTCACGATTCTTCTCTCTTTTTACGCACTCGCAATCTTTACATTTTGTTTCAGCTTACATTAAAATAACGCGCAGCGTGAAGTTTTGTTGATTCATATGTATGAGAAAAAATTGTTGTGATGAAGAATTTCAACCTAATATCTTGTAACTACAAAGCAATTTGAAAACCATTAAGCGCTTGATGATCAAGATATTAAGAGTTTATTTAATCTTTGCAAGGGTCGTTAAAAATCCTGGTGAACATTTAAGTATTCGCTGTTATATCATAAAAGAACGGGATGTAATTACTCGATAGGTTTTACCTGTAAACGCAGTGCGCGGCGGTAAGCACGTGTCTGTCAGTGATCAATACCCCTCCGCAATACTGAATCGCGCCTTGTCTGAGAAGAGCTGCCATCCACGGCCACTCTTGAGGGTCGGCCGGTTGGCCACCCGCGATTCTGATCCTCATTTTCGTGGTTGTGCCGCATCCTCTGGGTTTTCGTGGTCCCCCCGTCTCTTGCTTGGCCGACGTCGCATCCTTCCCCAAATTCGCATCGCCGTTCGCTGCCGTGCTAGCAGATGGCCCGTTCTCGTCCGCGTTCTCGCGGCTTTCGTCCAGCTCTCCCTCGATGTCGAAATCGACATCGTCGAGACCTGCGAGAAAAGAATTTCAAGTATGCACACGTGGCACTCTCGCTCGCTGAGCGGACACTCGATACCGCGAGAGACATCGATGTTTATCACGAAAGCACACGTGTATAGCGCTTTCATCGAGAAGCGTTAAGTTAGCTGGTAAAAACGTTCGTGCACATATTTATCGCAAGTTTCGTGCAAATATATAAGAATGTATTGTACCGGCAAAACGGTTCATGTAAGTAAAAAAGGGCGATTTTCTCAATCGTGCTATGACGTGAAAATAATTCTTTGATACCTAAATAATTTAATGGAATAATATAATTAAAATGATGTCGTTTTCAAACAGATAATTAAAATTTATACAAACTCGCTATCGCCGGTAATATGCCGGCTAATTCGTCGTAGAATATTTTTTTCGTGCGCGTTTCCCCAACGCTATCCGGACAGCACACGCCGACGTACCTGCGACGAAAGAAACATTAATAATAGGAACAATCGAGGCGTGGAACATGACGTGAGCTTACGTGTTTTCAATTATGCACATATAATCCATAAATTGCGGAAAGTACGTGCGGTTCGCCGAAGGGCATGCGCTCAAATGTTTGCAGTGGCCGCCTCGATTGCCCGGCGCGGTGCAAGCTTGATATTTTTTCTAGAGAGAAAGAGCAAATTCCTAAAACGCCTGCTACAACGGTTCGATTTTCAAAACTATTTGTAGATAACGTGGCGCACGATACCTGCCGAGAAATCTTGGGTCCTCTTTGGAGAAACCGTACGTCGCGAGAGTACGAATGGGAAGTATTTCCCGGAAATTGAAACATTTCCGTATGAAGTGCCCGCCATTCCTGACTCGCCTGATCCCCAAGTACCGCAGGCTCTAAGAAATGAACAAGATGCATGCGCGTGCTTCCGTGTGTGCGAGCACGTGTGTAACATGTGTATCGATATTTAGAAAGGACCATTGGAAGACACAACGTCTGGATGATACACTATCGTAATATGATTTAGCTATTTCCGGCGGAAAAGCGTCTGTCTGTCCCGAGACTTTGCCAAACACAAAAGTGTATCTCCAACATCTGCGATTTATTACGCTTGATGCGCTCGCATTTGTTAAATGTGTTGAAAAATATTGTGAAACGCGCATTCTCATGCAATATGACACAAATTCTACAAGTATCTTATCAGAAATAGTCTCGTTGTGCTTTAGTTTATAAAACAGATATATTTGTCGAACGTACGATCTGAATCATCATAAAATCTACTTTCTTCCTTCATCACAAATTTAATAGTTTATTCTAAACTAAAGAAAAACAATCTTTTTTTTAATTGACTTGCATCTTTGTTAATTGTATCAAAACGCACGAATATTAATTCAAAGTTTAAATTAAAATTAAAAATTGTTAATTAAAATTAATAAATTCAATTAATCCTATTGTAGTAATTTTTTCCATGGCGCATACACTTGCGGCGTAGCAAAATTCATTAACATTATTTAATATAAAACAATGCTCACCCGTGGTGCTTTGAAAATCGAAGGGGAGACATCGGCAGCACTGAAGGGCGCACAATAAAGGGAATAACACAAGTCGGTAGACACTAATGTGCGCCATTTTAATTAACATCGGCGCACCGGCTCTCGTTATATGACAAGTCACGGCAACGCGACGACACGGCTTTTTAGTCGACAGCCAGAGAACAGACAATGACTCCGAAATATGGAAAACCGTCACTTATATACACACGCCTGTGCTGTACGGAACCACGCAAACGCACCTTTACGCTGGACGTCATCCATTAGGCGCTCGCGTGACACGCACTGTTTCTTATAATTGAACAAGAACCATTTAATGAAAAATATAGATACACTGATTATTATAGTATTTTCACTGCTACATTTGAGACGCGTAGCTACTTAAATATTTCGCACTGCATTAATTTATACGAGAAAAGCAATTGCTTGTTTGAGGAAAGAAATGGGACGCGTGCGAGGAAAATATTTGTAAAACCTTGCAAGTTTCAATAAAGTCCCTACTGTAATGTAATTTGAACAATGGATACGTCTTCGACATTGTTTGCTATTGTTGAGCGATATTTCACGCTCTGATTTAATGCCGTGTCAAATTGTTGAAGCACTAAAGTACTTTACGCTGCATTGTGACGATTCAACGGCGACTCTACGCCGCTCCTTCAGTCCCTGATCATTCAATGAACCTATTAACGCCGCATAATTGACGCAAAGGCTAAGGCCACGGATCGGGAGCCATTTCGTCCAAGTGGAGAAGCGAGGCGGCAGAATTACGCGTGACCTGTCCGGACAAAGGTTAATTCATGCGAATACTCGGCGCATACGCTTGTCGAAGCGAGAAGTAATGGACGGCCGGTAACTTGAGAAATATTCGATTCCGTTCGACGTTTCATTAAACCGCCGGACGCCGCAGACTCCGCAGCGCGACGGGATCTCGCCGCCGGTCCGGGAGCTGGAGAAGGATAGCGGGACCACGGGTCCATCCCGAGAGAAAAGCGGAGAGAAGCGGGAACGTGGCGAGGATGGGACGAGGGGGGTCGCGGGAGAGAACGGGGGGGGGGACGGCGCTCTCTCTTTACCGAGAGTACCTTGGCGGACAAATCCAGCGGTCTTCCGTCTCCGTCTCTAAATGCGATACTCGAGAAAACGGACATCACCCACATACCTGTTCAGGCCATTGGCTTCGCCGTGCCACGCGGCCGTACGCACGCACGCACGCACGTACGCGCGCACGTATCGACATGCGAGACGTGCGCACATAAACGTCACTTGAGAAGCGAACGGCGATTTGTATAACTTGGAGTATTTACCGAACGGTTAGACACGCGTGGATATTATTCAACATTTAGATAAAATTGTTTTCGTACCGCGAATTTACCTCGATTCTTACCTCCGCTTGCATTGTGCGCACATACTTCAGTGTTTCTTATGTTATTCAGGTGTATAAATAAAATTTTAATATCTTCTGTTTAATGGAGCATTCTAAAGGTAGAGATACGGACCACTTGAGGATTTCTCAACCGATATCCATAGCATTTCGCCGAAGGGGACGCGACTCGGTTGCGAGCGAGAGAAGCGCGCCTCGGCATTTTACGCATGTCGGCTACCTATTTATGCACGCGTCATTGATCGCCCCGAATGAAACGTAACTCGAAGTCAACCGTGCCGATAACGGGTCACGCTCGTTCTACGTCCTTTCTCTTTTTTTCCCCCCTTTTTAGATAAGACACGCGAATCCCCAATTCAGTGAAACGCGCATATAAAAGGCAATTCAGGAGCCAAGCTGGAACCGAAAACATACGCCGAGAAATTTAATTACTTCGGTCTGCATAAAATTTAATTATTCTTTCTAAAGAAGCGGTAGAATTAGATTTGTCGACATTATAGCGACAAATTAACGACATAAAACTCGGACGAAGCGTTTTGTTCGCGAACGAGAGAAAGAGGTGTAATTAAATTCGTAATTCTCTCAGAAAAATAACGTCCGCGTTTCGCACTTGGGCGATAAAGCGCCTAATAATACAGTTCTCCAACGTTGGAAACGCGCGTTCTCCCTGTGTTCGTTGCATGTTCAACTGCACAAAGGAATATGCGCATCGTATGCACATCGAGTCTCCGAGTCTTCGAGTTTCCGGGTGCTTAACGCATTGTACGTTTAACAGTAAATTCGTCATCTGCGTCCCAGAATCTGTCTTGGGCGCTGCACCAAAAGGGACGTTGTTGCTCGAGCACGGCCCTTTGTGACAGAAAACACTGCGCATTTCGTCAGGGATCGTGTAAGGTTCGCGTGCAAACAAAATTGACTCGCCGCGAAACGACTTTACGTGGAAAGGAGAGCACCGCGAGTTTTCGGGCCGCTCACCATGCGCAAACGAGCACGAAACTGAATATTTTTATAGAGGATTGTGCGTTTGCGAAATTAAAAAGAATCGAAGAAGAAAAGGGGAAGGAAAATTTACATGAACGTTCGGAATTACGCGTCGGTAAGAAATTGTCATTATTCGACGCGTTGTACCTCGAGATCTTCCGCGCGAGATCGGGGGCGCGAGATTTCCGTGCTGATCTACTCGCGAGTAAGATTAATTTGACGTTGCACCGGCGAGTCTTTGCGTTCATAATTTTGGAAGAAGACGGATGTGTCATACATAAAGTAATGCGCGCGCTCGTAATATGATCATGCCGAGAAGTTTTAGGATCCGTTTTGCTCTTGTTACCGTATTGCGCGCCGTTATTATTCTCCATCGATACCTTCGTGAAGGAAAGCTGCAATGAAAGGATCGAGGCAATGATTTACGAGCACGGGACGACTATGTCAGCTATAATCGTTCAAACTCGGGCAGGTGTCAATGGACATGTTTAAAATAACACGCGGGGAAGTTAGCGCGATGACGATCCAATTCCTCGGAGTCACGTGTCAACTCCACGATCTTTCTTCGAAGATATTCGATCGTGAGATACGTTTACGTTGCTTGATAGCTATCGTAAGAAGAAACGAGAGACGCAAAGTGCGCGCATGTCTCTGGAGTGACGGAATAAAAGCACGGGAGAGAGACGGAACGGAATCCGGAGAGATCGCGATTTGGGGGCAAAAGCCCGGGGCATCGCCATTTAAGGTACCCGTAAATATCCCTTTTCTGCTCCGCGCGTCTCTGGCATGCATAATCACGAGATATTTCGCACGCCGCTATCTGTCCACTAAAAAACGCTTTTTTTTCTCTCTATGCGATGTATTTTCGGGGACTCGACAATCGTAAGCCTCGCATAACTTCGTCGCTTCATTACGGGCGAATTATCTAATTAATCTGACATAACATAACTGCAAGCGCAACGTTTACTCTCATAATGTTTCTGCAATGGCTTCTCGGTGGAATCGCTCGCTTATTTGTCTCAATTTCGTTCTATTGTAATATTGCGAGGCACGCGAGACTCACGTGGCGCGGCCTATCCGCTGCACATTAACGGTCAGCTAAGCGAAACTAATTACGCCGAAATAAACACTGCTTGCGTGAATTTACTTGGGGTATAATCCCATCCTGATTGACTCGCTCCAAGTGCAGCTAGCATCTCGCGACAATATATAAATTCTTAAAAATATACAACGCTCAACTACAAACTACGCGCGCGAAGCGTGCGTTTTGTCATTTCTAGTAAATTATAAAAGTGAGGAAACAATATACATATTACACACATAATTGTATCAATATTTTAAAATAATATTGCTACAACATTATTAAAGTAATATTGTAAAATAATCTCTGCAATGTCTATGTAACATTACACTGCAATATGCAATGTCGTTGCAAGCTTGTGTGTTGTATGGGAATTGACATAAAGTGTAGATATCATATTTTGATAACCGCACGATAATTGTCACTTTTATACGCGTACTCACAACTCATGTTATTTTTACTTAAAAATCAAATTGCTGACGAACATAAAACACGGTTCATACATAAAGAGTATACATCAAACCTTTACGAGAAATTAGAAATAGTCCATCTTCGTTAATGCGAAAGACAGGGAACAGGGAGTTCCTAGGAATCACCGTACGCATTCGGAGATTAAAGGGCAGGGCGGGAGATGGAATAATAACCGAGAAAGGAAAGCACGCGCTAACGAGATTTGGGTTTCTACCTGTCACGTCCCTTCGATTTTAATGGTAACTAAAGCCGAACTAAAACCGGCGGCTAACAAGGCGTGAGATCGTTCTAAGTTATATCTGAAAAGAAACGCTGTCACGCGGTTTGAAAGAATAATTGTTTACGACTGCCTATAATTGCTGCCTAACTTTAATTAGAAACCATCCTGAGTTGCAAAAATTGCTGCAAAAAATTATGATGTAGAGGGACAAATAGTTTACCGTGATGCACTTTAAATAAATGATGCAAGACAGAAATAGAAAAATGTCAAATCCATAACGCTTTCATTTGCTTTAAGCCGATCATCTGCTTTTTATTGCAGATAATAAAAAATGCAATTAAGACTATATTAGAGGGTGAATATACTTCACGCGTAATAAATCCGAGGAAAATTAATTATGTAGGAAAATGACTGTTCTTCTTGCTTCCAAATACCCTCGAATCAAAGAGTCAAATCGTAAATAACTTTCGTTTACAGCCGTGGATTACTTTCAACGATAGAATTCACCTGCGGTAGCTTATAAAAGAACGACGCGAAAGACTAGGTAAATGCACTGCGAGTACGAAATGTCGCTTAAATGTAGAATGTCCGAAAATAAGAGGTCATAAAGAAATAAAGCCATAAGCCATAAAATCGGTGTCGCCCGGCGAATGTTCTACTACTCCGGAGGTTTATAACTCCATTGCACCGTCGTAGATAAGGAAATACCTAGCGGAAAGTGACGACGCCCTTTATCGTCCGCCAGAAAAAGAAAACGGTGTCTCCCCCGCGCAGACCCATCCATTTCCGCGTAGGATATTGCAGGAATTTAACAATTTCTCCTACGTTATTTTCGCCTTCCGATACTCGGATATGCCCGTGGTATGCCGGTTTAAGACCTTTTCATGCTTTAGAAAGTTCTATATTTCACATTCACCCCGGAATTAAATGTGCCAGAATGCACGACTTGAAATGTATAATACCAGACCGTCGAAAAATATTTTAGAAAGGATCTTTCTCCAATTCTGCTTCTGACATTATTTTATTACGCGATTAGTAGCGAAGCGCAGTCACTTAATCTGACATTACCTCCTTTTCCAGTAGACAACGATAATTGTAATCTATGAAATTGTACACGGAGAGAATTTTCTTTTAAAATTTACCCTGAAAATCGTGTAAGCGTGGGACAATATGGCATTTTGAACAACCTTATGATAGTTTTCCTAAATTTTGTCATACATTTTATTAGTAAAATGTTCCCAGTTCTTAAGAACTGAGTAACACACAGAATTTGAAAAGAATTATAGAAGAAGTAATATTGTAAAATAATGTCTCTGGAATATCTATGCAACATTACACTGCAATATGCAATGCTGCAATGTTGCAGCGATGTTGCTGCAAGCTACTGTGCTGTATGGGACCTGATTTTCAGGATAAATCTTCAGAGAGAATGTCCTCCGTGTAGACATAACAATGTAAGCTTCAAGTGATTTGAATTTCCAAGCTTTTTTACATCGAAGCTATTAGTCTTTATATACGCACTAAAGCTGAATAAATCTTTTTGCCGCTTTCTAAGTTAAAGACCAAACTCGTACGCCCCGTAGCAGTAAGGTTTATTGCTGCTTAATGACCAAAAGCATCTTAGTCACGCTTTGGCGCGGTAAACGAAACGGCGGCACGAGCGGCCGCGGGCGAGCCGGGAAAGTGTGATCGGAGTTGACCAGGGAGGGCAGAGGACCCGCTGCCTCGTAAACTAACGAGACGTCGAAGCGGTAATGCCGACCATAATTCGCGACGAGTTACGAAGCGAACGGCCGCGTCGTGTCGCGTAGTCGTGCGCTTCGAGATGGCATAATTGGTATATAAAGTAGAAATTAAGTTGGTAGCCGCTCGATGCGAGTGAAACTCCGCGGCAGGGGCCCGCGGGAGAATCGTCCGAGAGAGAGAGACTCCATTCGACTGGCGGCAATCGCATTCGGTTATTGCCTTGTATTTTCGTCGGTGCGTGCGTGCGTGCGTGCGCGCGCGCTTCCCGCGGACGGCGCTTTAAATTACTTTAAAGGAGCGCGCGGTGATAAAATCACGAAAATTACGACCGAGCGCGTACGTGTCTGCGATAATAGCGACGGCGTTAATAAGCGCCGGGGGAAATATCGGTGGCGATATCAAACGCATGTCGCGGTCAATAAGCCTGAACAAACGCGCAATGAGCGACGAGAAAGCATCTGCCGGAGAAATCATTCTGTCCTTCATAGACAAACGAGTGTGAGAGATAGCGTTAGATTTTCAATTTTTAATATCGCGTATCCCGGAAGATTAAACGAATGTTTTGACACCTTGGGGCGTGTAAAGTAGAATCACGGCAAAAATGTGATATTCGCGTTTATTATTTGATACGACGTTACGGTATCTACGGCATTGGAAACTGAAATTCGCTCGAGAATCTACGTCTTTCAATCCCGGGGTTCATCCAATCTTCTCCACGAAATCCATTCGCGCGTGATGCCAAAAGCGCAACGCGGATAAAAACGAAAGAGAGAAGGAGAAAGAGAGAGGGGGAGGGAGACGGGGAGAAGCGCCGAGGTTGCACCCTCGTAAAGTAACGAAATGTCGAAGTGGTACCGCGCTGCATAATTTCCGATGAGTTATATACGAGGCGCGCGCCCATGCCGCAGCTCGTAGCGCGTTGGAACCGGCATATAAAGTAGAAATTAATATGGTGACGGTGGCGCGAGCCCCGGTGAAATCTCCAAAAAGGATTTCGCGTCCGGGCAGGGGGACGCGAAGAGGGGCCGAAGAAAAAAGGGGGACGGTTATTACCTCTTAGGCCCGATCACCTTGCGCCCGCGACGGCAAATACGCGTGTGTGCGTGCGGGTGGGAGAAAGGGAGGAGACGCGTAAATATCCTCACCGTATCTCCGTGGTAATTAGCGCCGTTATCGCGGCATTTCAATGTAAGGAGTCTCGTGGAATGAAGACGTCAACCGGGGGGTCATTATCGCGTACGTCGCGTAATCGTAGCGAGTGCGACACTCGAGTCGCGGCGCAAGTGAAAGATTATGCTGCCGGTAAATAGATCACTGTGCTGCTGAGGTCCCGCGTGACTCCGACGCAATTTGTAAGATTTTAATCGAGCTTTTCAGTCGACGTTAACCGACCAGTGCTTTAGTGCAGACAATTTATTGCGAAAAATATTATTAGGCTGTTGCATATGAAATGGTTTTCGAAATGAAACTTTCGCCAATTGCTTTCACATGCAGAGCAACTGTTGAATAGTGAACGCCCAGTTGTTCCGCAATATCTCTAACAGTTTGGCGTCCGTCGGATTCCACCTAAACCTTTAGCTCGTCGTTGTTTTATGGCCGTTTCAGGGTGGCCACGGGGCTCATTTCCCAGGCTTACATCTCCTGAACGAAACTTTTCAAACCAACGCCCAGTTGCTCGTTCACTAGTTGTGCTTTCTCCGAATGCCGCGTTGATGTTTCTGATTGCTTCTGCTGCATTATGTCCAAGTTTAAGCTCGTAAAGAAAAATTACCCGTATCTGGCTCTTATTTCCATTATTTCCATTATTTCAAGTTGGCTGGTCACAAAAACGTTGACAGTGATCAATAAAAGAATGAAATATGGATTTTGAAGAACGAAGTTGGCACCGCTACATTCGACAAAAGACGATACGTACTGTTATTTTATTCTAGATTTTAGAATTTTTCATTTAAGATTAAAATATTCCATAAGAAATATAATTGGCGCTACATCGATCCTATTTTATGATACGGTCAAGTGTAATAGCATTGGATCCGGAAATTTTTTCTGTGGGTGTACTCTCTAGGCGGGCGTCTCATCAATTCGGCCACTGAGGCATGTGGTAATATTTGTCGCAATAACGGTATAAAAATTATACCTTCGCGACTATTTTTCGACTTTAAACTGCGCGCCGATTCGGATTGTCGGCAGTACACAGAACTGTCGATACGCGATTTTTAATTATCTTTATCGCCTTCCCCCAATACGAACGCAATTGCTAAGTCCAAATGTTCTAGAGATTGATTGAGACACCATCTTTTAGTCGTAGGTGTAAATTCATACATAAAAATGTTTTTAAGTTGCCAGCAATAAATAACAATAATTATTATTGCTGTTATTTATTACTGGCGACTTAAAGAGATTTTTATGTTTACAAGATTTTATTCAAGCGGTGTTGTTTTGTCAAATAATATACAATTTTACGTGCGCGTTGAATATCGAGAGAAAAGTAATAAAATGTAAATCGGGTATTAAGCTGAGAATACTTCCCGTCGTCGCGTTTCTAGATGTCCGAACGGAAAGGTTTCCATTTAAAAACATACGCGTTACAAAGTAACGTGTATGTTTTCTTGCGTTTGAAACACACGGAAATAAAGCGCCGGCGATTTTTACGGCGTCCGTATCGACGGTGGGATCCGTATATTTCAAACGCCGCTTGTTCCAGGAAACTCTTCTCCGGTGCAAGAGAAAAAGATGCTCTCCCTTAGATTACATGCCTGTTCGTAAATCAGAATTCCGCCGCCTCGCGCGATCCTGCTCCTCCTCCCGTCTCGACGTTTCCGCTACCGCACCGGGAGGACCTCTCCTGCGTCCTTCCGACGATTACCATCTGTAACGACGTATTTCGGGATCCTCCGTGTCACCGGCCCTGACAAATTAGCGTCCCTAACGAGACGTTCCCGCCGTGGAGATCCCATCTCGCCGAGCTTCCCCTTCCGCGAGAGTCGTGCATTTTAATGACCCACCGCGAAAAACTTTATCTTTACGAGTGCGCTGTTCAAAAAAAAGGGAGAGTACGAAATCAAGCAGACTCTTACCCGAGGAGCAACTTCTGCCCATCGCGATTTCCATTCTATTCGCTCAGCTATTCGAGGGCACTCAGTTCGATTGAGAAAATAGATGATTACGCTTTGGAAAACGCGTCTCGCTCGCGGCAAGCATGTATCACCGATGTGCAAGGCGAAAGGATAATTATTTTGTGCATCGCCCGAGGAAATGCGTCCGAACGTCCAATCGTCCGAGAGAAAATTATTTGGACGCGATCGGGTACAATGCTCTGATTGCACACAATTTATCATTTATTTAGATTTTCCGGATACGTGTGCTAATTACTCGAAATAGAAATAAAATTGCGTTGGTATTTCCAAATTACGTCGCGTTTAAACTCTTTATAAAAAGTAAATGAATTCCGACAAGACTGTATGCGCCGCGCTGAGGATTTTATTTCAAAAACGTTCAACATAATTACTTTATATCCCTCTAAAGGAAGGAATAAAAATAGAAACACAGTTGCGTCACGTGAAAATTTCTACGATGTTCGAATATTATTACATTTTTATTTTTAAATCTGCATACTTCTATTCCAATCCATTTATCAGTCTATTTTATCGCGGTTGTTTTCTTCGGCGCGTCGGCTTTAAAGAAAAATGCCAAAGCGGTCGATTAAATGTGTATAATATAATATCTCCATCTAATGCACATTTACGGTTCCAAGTTTCTGTAGCAGTATAAAGTAATAAAATTTCAAGGGCTGAAACTGATGTTCGACGGTCCCTACCTATTTACGCCCACGTGTTTGGCGGTGGTGGTCACGCGTAGACAATGATCCCACATCCATTAAAAAAGGAGGACCGAAAACCGACCGAGCGATCTCGCGCGCATCGAGACTCATGTGGGAGTATCCCTTTTTATTTCCGAAGCGCGTAGGGAGTCTCGTATTACGTATCCTTTTGTATGCGTATGTAAATCTATCGGCAACGGCGTAGAGACGAAAGGGAAGAAAGTGGGAAGAAAGTATCGCCACGAAAGCTCACGTTCGCCGCACGTAAAGCGCTGCAGCTCGTCGTTTTTATTCATGTTCGAATAATCCGATGTTTACGAGACAAACATCTCTTAGGAGCGCACAGTTCTGTGCGCTGTCCTCCATAATTTCTCGCGATATCTGCAATTTCTTGCTTTTCAATTCCACGCAATTCATAATACACTTACTTTTGTTCACCGAGAAAATGCGTTTAACGCTAAATTCATTTACATGAGAAAACAAAGTCGTGAAAATTGCCCGGCGATGAGTGTTGCTTTATGGCGAAACGCGAAAGGGGAATAACGCGGTGTTCTCGCGGCCTTTAGCGACGTTTACGAGCGCATTAAAAAATTCTATAAATATGTTAATGAATGCCGTAGCCACCCCGAAATAAAGCATCGCCGGCATAACTGCAAAAATATCAAAGACATAAGTATAATATATGTATATAATTTCGTACATTTTCACCGATAATAGCGTTTACAAATATAATTACGGGTTTGGGTAACGGCAGTTTTATTGTCGGGCACGGCTTCGACGCCATTGCGTGACAAAAATATATATATATGTATGTCGTGTTTGCGTCGCATGCGTACACGTGTTATTCTGTATGTGCGTCGAAACGCGAACCCCACCCATATCCACCTCCGAAATTTTCGTAGTCGTATATCGTAACAAACGATTCTTTATTGGTCAAACCTCTTTCTCGTGCAAATTTATGCCCGTTTCTTACTCGTCGCTTTTCTTCGTCTTGCTCAATTTAAACGACCGTCCTCCTCGGTACTTAGTATTTTTATTATGCTTAAACGATGGGTTTTCTGTATATCGAAGAACGCACATAATTCCGTCTTTTAAAATTCGCAGCGCTCTCGTAGAAATACGTAAAACGGACGAAAGCGTGCGTGTCACATCGCTGTCGCCTCGGATAGCAAGCTGACGTTATTTATCGTCTTTTCGACGCTAAACTGACGTTTTTGATGACACTTTGATGTCAAAATGACGACAAATAGCCACGGCTATCTATTTAGGACGTTAACTGCCATAATAGCGTTTGTTTAGTGAACATTCCTTTTCAATACGGAACGCTGAGTGGATAGTAAAAAGAAGAAAAACAGATGTCGTCGCTTTACGATGCTCATAATTTTTAAACAATAGAAATATTGCACGTTTGAAAGAACAGTAAAAGAATAATGTGCTGAAATCCGTTCTATTACGATAATCAATTTTGCTAGCAATCAGTAGTATATAAAAACGTTCGTAAAGGTTTTCGTCGGGAGTTTTAATCGGGAAGAGCTTTATTCGCAATGTAGTTAAAGCACGCAAGCAAGGAGAATTCTTTGTCGCAACGAGTGCTTATTCAGCTGACCATACACCGTAGGAAACCACAATGAACGGATATCGACACTGATACAAAGTCGATAATGTCAACGAGCATTTTAATTGAAATTTGTTGTTTCCGAACCTTCTCTTACATAATTATACTAAAAAATTAGCCGTACTCGTCCCGCTCAGTTTGCGCATCTCGATAATTGTGTGACTTTCCCCGCCGCATAACTCACGATTTTATACCGTTGCACTTTACGATCGGTTTGCGTCCTCGCGCGACAGATAGCGATATACTGAGAAACGTGCAAAACTACACGCTTATCAAATGTGTTTCGACGTAATTGTATCTTCTTAACAGGACGGCTGAAGAAACGGACATTTTTTCGACATTGCCGACAAGTTGCCTACGATTAAAAATTCAATAATATTCTGCGTTTATCGTATCATTTCTCTCGTTATTTATTTTGTTAGCGAAAGCTTCGTAGCTGTGACTACATTTTCTTTTCCAACCAGTTATGAGCTCAGCTCAATTCCTTTATGTAAGGTTCAAGTAATACAAACTATGTGCCGTAATATGGGGCATAAAAATTATTACAGAATATCGTGTTAGTTTTCGTCTGTGATGATTTCTGGCTTGGCGTCTGGAGTTCGAAGGTCCAGCTTCCAGTTTATCTTCTCACTGGTATTAGTTCTCGGATAGAAAGTAACTTCGTTGTGAAAAAGGTGTGTCCCATCAGTTCGTTCATCGGTAGAACGCACGTACGGTTCTCCGTTTGCTGTATGACCGGATATGATCGTTTTTGATTCACCGGGTCCGGAGCTCAAGCTTATGACGCTGTTACCACTTGTTGTTATTATATTTCCTTGTGCATCTGCAAACAAAATTTTTACCGTTAGCTACTTCTTCTTATCGTTTCTTTGACGTTATTTATGCGAACAGCTGCATATCACGTCACACTTTCGTAATGATTGATAGTAAGTCAAATTAGACTGCGATATGTCTTTTCATATTTACACGCTCGGGAAGCTCAGAATTCTTAGGAACTGCTTTATTGTCATCGTTACGCGAAACGAAGTGTCACTTTTTACTCTTTCAATTTCAGCTTGTACTTTGATGCGATCAAAATTGAAAGACATTTGATATTTTATTTGGAAAGAAACGTTACGTACTTTAAACAAGCTATAATCTAATTAATTGTCAGCGATAGTGCAATATTAATAGAAATTGATTCGATCTAGCTAGTGCAGCTCTATCACATCCCCAACTAATTGCTTTTAAATTACAATGTCGTCAATTGTCGGGACTTGATTTCAAGCGGGTATTACGGCGATTAAATTTTTCGTGATACTAATCGCCGATAACGCTATTCGATTCGATACGCTCGTGGATATGACTGCGTGCTAATTGCACAGATAAACGTTTTCCGTGGAATTAAACGTCACAAATGGACCGATTGAATGGAAAAAAAGGATATCGGCCGTCTCGAGGCTTAGCAGCGAACGCTGACTGCCTGCTCCGTATCACGGCCGATAGTGAAAGGAACGTCGACTGCGCCGCGAACGAGACGCGATTTTGGAATCTTCGTCTCGTTATCTTTCGCGACGATAAAGAATATCGCTAGACGCAAACTATTATGCAAACCCCTCTTCCGCGTATGGCGGGAAAAGAGACTGCGTTTTTACATATCGCACTAAGATATCGATGCTCTGGTATTTTCCAAACAGGAAGCGGCAGAAAAACAACTGCGATCGAAATCGGGGATATTGGCTCACAGACGCTCGAAAGCAATACCGAATAGAATTGGATGAAACAGCGCAAAGTTATCTATTTAATTTCGTGATGCGCTTCGGCGCACACGTATCCATTATATTTGTTAACTGCATAAAAGGTGCAATGATCATTTTTCAAAATTCTTTCAACTTTTTCAATTAACTGTTGATATTAGATAAACGCACGACGTTATCAAACGTGTGGCTGGACAATTACATATCGATGCTCCGGACACGGCCATATATTAAACAAATGCCAGTCAAACGTTATAAAATATTGTACGATCGATTACCTCTCGGTAGATTATCAATTGTCCTTTGAACTTGCTCTCGCGTAGATCGCAACGTATCCTCTATTTGCGAATTCAAATTTCTGGTTAGCTGTGCCACTTGCTGGTTAATATTGTGAGTCAGAGCGCCGATACTCTCGTTCAAATCGCTCTCCCAACCCGGGGCACTCGCTCCCAGACGAGCTCTGCAATAGGAAAAAAGAAATCGTGAGGGGAACTATCGGGGATCAATGACGGATTATACGGATTCATTTACTTGCTCGAGCACGTATACGCAATTGTGGCGAACTATATGCTTGCATTTATGCAATACGTGATTCATACGCGCCGGCCGTGAATAAATGCGCGCATGACGGTACGACGATAGCTATAAGTCCTGCTATCATTGGCGCGGGCACTAAACAGCCGGCGCATTCAGCGTGGAAGTAGTTTGTCGGTTAATAATTTTAGTGTCTGAAGCTGAATCCAGACCGAGCAAACGCGTTAACAATTTGCTTCATTTAACAAGTGTACACCGCGAGTACTCGCGGCAAGTTGTTCGCTCGTGTTTGTTCGCGCTTGTCTGCTTTCGCGAGATCTCGATACAGGCACGAGACTCCGATTGCATAATCCGCATTTATGTCCGCCGTGTACACGTATCCGGGGAAAAAAAAGGTAATAGGCTATCTCCATCGAGGAGAACTGACCTGGCCAACAATGCAACGATCAGCACGACGGGGTAGACTTTCCAAGCCATTTTCTTTCAATGTTCCTGTTCGGACCTTCGCCGGTCGGTCAGACGAGCGTAGACGGGAAAGTGGAGTCGCGTAGCTGCAAGTGCGTAGAGGCCCGGTCTGCAATGAGTTAGTCGTTAGTCAGAAGTCAGAGTTTATACATGTCGGTCCTCTTTCTTCCGCCCAGAAAGGAAAATGATCAACATATAGTTCCGACTTCTGACTAACGACGGACCAACTCATTGTAGACCGGGCCTAAGATTTCATGGACAGTGAGCAGCATTTTATTAACTCACTAACATCGATGTGATCGCTTAACGAAATCGTAGCGCTGCCTATGAAATATGCTGCTTTGCTGTTCACCTGAATGAACCTCGAGCAGCAAAAACTTACTTCGGAAGTGCGTCATCTAAATCACTAACTTACTAAAATGGTGCTGCTGTTCACTGCCCATGAAAACTTACCCTAGGAAGGATCGCGTTGGATCACGTCGCGCACAAACGGATATCGCACAAATGCCTCGTTTCGCGTGCACCGGCGATTGGCGATCGGCAATATTGCACCTAGCGCTACTAACGTTCTGTCGTGCTCCGCCGTTTCTCTGCACTTATATACACAGCAAACATTCTCTAGTAACGATGTTATCGCTATGCCGTGACCATGATACGTGTTCACACGTCGCACGACAGCCGGCGATCGAGGAAACATCGAGTCTTTAAGGGAACGCGAATCCTTGTGGAATCGTTTGGATAACGTCATAGGCGAGATGCTGCGGATAATAGAGGAGAGGGGGGGGGGAAACGATAAGGAATAAAAAGGAGCCGTTTTACAGTAACATCAATAGCGACAAGGGCTAGAGGGAATGAAAAGTTTCAATTTAACAGTTATTAGTGTAAGATTCGAGATAAGATTTCTCCAAGAGAAAGAATTGATTTCTTCACTTCAATTACAATATTAGCACTTATGCAATACTTATGATTAATTATATGCTGGCGGACGTAGATCGCGTGAACTGTCGGGGAACTGCTGACGAATTATCGACAGCGTCAGCTGTCGAGAAACGATGACAAACTACTGCTGCAGTCGGACAGTTCTTTTTTATTATAATAATAATAATTTATTGCGACGCATAATGTACAGAAAAAATTTCCGGCCCACAACTGATACAAAATACATAGCACGCGAAACGCGAGTCACCAACAAAATTGCTGCTAAAAAGCCTCATCAACTTTTATCAAAGATAAGATAAACAATTATGTATTATAAAAGACACGCGACAAAGTAATAGAAATAAGTATAGAAGACACACAACGTAACAAGGAAGGAACTGTTGGCGACTCTGAGCGAGTACAACGCTACTCAATTGCCGCATGTTTCGCCAAGAAAAAGCCGATAATATACGTAATATAATATAAAAAGAAATAAAACAAATTTCGGCGAAAAGTCCGTTCGTCCAACCGCACGCTTCACATCAGACAGGCGTGAAAAAGGGCCCGCTCGAGACGAGCCACCCGGGCGTCAAGGCCATCCAATTTACGGCCATTGATAAGGTACAGTCGCGATCCGAGTTCCGCCATCCTAGAATCCAGAGCTGACAAGGCCGCTGTCAAGACAGATAAGGCAGATTTAACTTGAGGGAGAGAGGCCGAGATGTCCAAGGTGGCAATCATAAGGCCTGTTCTTTATTACTGCACTACTGAACTTTATTAGTGCAATAAGTTAAAATGAAACAATTAGATTACCTCTCATTCCAACTCATTGCACCAGTGTGCACTAGTTCAGGAGTGCAGCAATAAAGAACAGACCCATGGTATCCTCGCGAGAATCCTCAGTCACAGCTGCAATAGCTGGAGTATCACAACCAGTATCACACCGATAATTAGACAAAGCAGCAGCGGAAGAAGCAAGCGAAGGACCATTGACTGCAGCATCAGTTTCGCAATAACTGTAATAAGCACCAACGCGAACGACGTTATCCAGCTTGCGGTGTATGCGGAGAAAGAGAGTGTTTACATTTAGCGTACATCGGTTGATTCATACTGATGTGAGATAATTATTTTTGTGAGTAAAATAAATCACGGGTAACGGCCAGCAACGCAGGTAGAAAATTACATCACGGGAGACGATAAATAAAGTGGCTAGCAGTAAACAATGAGTCACGGATTTTTATACTCACACATTTTTGAAACGAGTGACTGTCATACACGTTTGCTGAGCGCAGTAGCCGAGATAAAACGTATAATAATGCAACGAATTATGCAGCCGCGGAATATGGAATACGACAAACAAAATTAACGCGAGAAAGTAAAAGTTAAACGAGAAAATTCAATTAGCAACACGCATAATACTCGACACGCAACGAGCTGCGCCGTGAAAACAGATTTAGAAAGTAAAGCATAAGAAGCAATGAAGAAAAACATATAAAGTATTAGTCGTCAGTAAATAAAATAAGAGATCCAAGAAATTACGTAAAGTTAAAAGAATCAGTTACCCAAAAGAGGAGATACAGGCGGGAGCGATGAGCGATGGGTACACCTTGAGATGTGACACGTGAAAGTCGAGATTTTTTATAGGTAACAAAAATGCATCTCTCATGCCTTGTCTTGGTTCTGTCGCCGATAATTCTAGCTAATCTGTACATTCCCGGGAGAAAACGACAAGTGAGCAATGGTCACATTAGGAAGTCGAATTTAAAAAATTGTGCGTGCGAGTTTCCGAATTTACGTATATTCTCCTGAGCGTTGTCAAGTTCTTACTATTATATTTTAATATTAAACACATTATCAATATTATATAGTTCATATAATATATTAATGGACGAGTGTGCGTTTGGGACATAAACTATCTCGTTCGCATATCGCATCCAATATAATAAGTGCAAACTACCATTTTTAATTTAACAATTTTACGTTAAGCAACATCATTCTTCCATCGGGACAACAATGACGTTTATTATTTTTTGTTAGAGAGTTCTTTAATCGTCCGATCCGCCGTATCGATCATCTCTCCGATCAGACACGGACGCTAAAAGGATAACGCGAGGTGTCGAGTCGAGATAAATCGTGTATATCAAATTTCTCCTGAATTTCGCGGCCCTCGGCGCGAAGGACCGAGATGCGCCGGTAAGATTTATCGCGATGCCGTTTTCGACCACTGTAATTTCTTGAAACGATCCCCTTGATATATCGGACTCTCGTTACACTTCTCGCCACGAGAAGAATAACTTCTCCACGCTGGCAGTAAACGAAATCATACGCGAGTACGTATCTCGTGCATGTTACACAATTACGCGACGGTCTGTTTGTTATTTCATTGTCTCTGCGAGCTTGAATTGAAAATTGATTCGATTTTACTACGAAAGAAGTAAATGTCTTTATCTTTCTATATCTTGTTGAAAACGAAAATAAATCCTTTTCAAACGCGGACGAGGGAGGGAGAGAGCGAACATATTATGTTATATAATTTAAAATTTTTTTAAATGAAGTAATTAAACAACCATTCATATTTTTATTATCAACATCAAAACGGTAAATTAAATAATTTATGTATAATAATTAAAATTGAGCCATCGATGTGCATATTAACTTTCCAAAATGCTTTCAATCCAATGGAATTAATCTAGCAACGTTCATCCGAGAAACAGGGTACAAGACATGCGATATAATAGTACACTCGATATGTTAAATATTTCGCCGATTGTCGAGGTTTATCAATCGCAGAAATTCGTGGAATTTCGGGCGCCGAGCGCCGGTGCCGAGGGATGACGTAGCGTCGTAAACACTTGGGTCGAAAACAGTCTATTCTCATTGTGCCTATCATTCACGCGGCGACGGTCGAACGGGTCGGTTGGCGGCTCGCGCCGCTACGCATATCGTCTTTATATTTTTCTCGATACGCGCTCAGTGCCTGTGAATAATCAACGATTGATACCGTCGCGTGATCGCCGAGTCCTCGCGATTCTCTGTCGACGCTCGTTTAACCGGCAAGACATCCCTTACGGAAAAAAAGAAACACTCAAGTTTTGAGTGTTAACACCCGATTGTCCGAATTTACTCTCAAGTTCGGTAAAGAATGCTGCCCTTTAGTTGCGGGGATTTAGCTTCCCTTTCCTTCTCACAGCCAAGATCGATCCTCGCGAGAGCTTCATCGCGGAATTTCATACACGTTGAAATCAATTTGAAATAAAAGGAATATAAAAGGCTACAAACGCGTATCTTGTAACATCGACTTCGATTCTATGAATCATTTCGGGCCGGGACGTGTTTTGTTTACGCAAGGTCGCCGCGCATTATAGTCCACGGGACGAAACCGGAGTCCAAAGGGAAAGAGAGGCCGACGGTCGTTTGTGCGAGGTGTAGCGTTATTATCTCTTGAAATGGTCGCAACCAGGGGCGACCGCGAGCGTCCCTCGCCCCGCTTGCAGTTAATAATTCTAAAACGCGGGCGCGATTAATTGCCGCAATTAGCGTCTCGCGAGCGTATCGAAGCGGCCGGGCTATTTGTCAACGCGCGCGTATCTCGCGCAATTCAATCGTTTGAGATAGAATTCGAGAGACGGCGATTACAAACGATTCCGTCGCGATATTCACGAATGATTATTTCGACGTTTTCAAATGCCATTGCTTTCGGATCGAGGGCACGCGAATTAGCGAGCCCGGACACCATCGCTCGTCCATAAATTGCACGCGTAATTTCGCGGGATTTAAAACGTTCGACATACACGACGAAATTGCGACGCGCATCGCGACGTTGCTTTTGAATTCGCGCGATCGCAGGTACGCGCTGAACGTTGCCGCGGGGTGTGGCGCGTTAAGTTAGCGGCGATCGCGGGTCTTCGTTCGAGTGCGCGGCGGCCATGTTGCAAAAAGTCCGGCGAGCCGGTGGGCGGATCGCAGCTTCGCGCGCTCGTTTCGGGGTCTTTCTCTTCTTTCGTCTCGATTAAATTCGCGTCGCCGCGAACGTCGGGAGTGCCGCGAAAGGTCGTAGTGTGAAAATGAGTGCGCGCGTCCGCGAGTGGACGCGTGTGAGTGCCACGAGGAGACGACGCGACGGACCGGACCGGCGAGGAGGAGGAGGCGGCCTGGGAGGCATCCGGCAGTGACGAAGCCACCGAGGGGGTGAGTCTTTTCGTCTCTATACGAGCACCCGTATGTTACTCGTGCATATTCAATCGGTTGTTAATCAAATATTGAAATCCGTCTGATTGTCGGCGGTCTAGTTTACCCCGCGTTTCGTTCGCGCAACTTAACCTATTCATGTACCCCGATCCCGGGAGCTTCTATCGGCTCTAGAAGCTTCTTCAGTTGTGAGATTCGCAAATTTTATCGGAGTACGCACTTCGATTCCGTCACGATGCAAAGCACACGTTAATCGGATTCAAGAGTTTTGCAATTGCAAAGCGGCTCTTTCCGCTTTTGGTGTCGAGCGTAGGCGGCGTAGCGGAAAATTATGTCCTTCAAACATGAAAACGACGAAAAATTTATGAACGCAGAACCGTCCACCAGAATTGGTACATTTTAGACAATCTTGAGGCCACCTGTTAGGAACGGGCGATTTTTCTTAACAGAATCAATTTTTTGGATCGATCTAGAGCGAAAATTTAAAAATCGATTCGCCAAAAACAAAACCTATCAATCGGTTCATCGGAGATAAATTTTTTATCCAATTTTACAAAATATTAAATATTAGAAATAGATAACTACACATTTTTTAAACTATAACAGCATATTTTTATATAAATACGAAACGTCAATAACTATAGTTTGTTAATACACGTTTATGGCTTATTTTTTAAGTTCTTCTTAGAAATTCAATTTTATCAAATATCTCCTAGAAATAAAGCTCTTTGGATGCGCAGGGATTACTTTTTAATACGCTCGTTATTTCGAGCGCCGTTGTAACTCGGATCTGTTTGTATTTTGCAGATTAACGTAGGACGTAGGCGGAGCAACAATGAGTGAGTTGATTCATTGCTTATATGTTGTATGCCATTCGCGGAATTAACCGTTTGTTCTCGTTTTATCGGGATCGCGCGCGTTCGCATAATTTACGCAGAAATTAGAGTGTGATATTAAGATAAGGGGACGCAAACAGTTGCAGCGTTTCAATTATCCTCGTCGTCTACTCTGTGAAAAAAAAGAGACAATTACAACCCATTTTGGGGCCAATTAGCAACCGAATTATTTGGATTGCTCGTAACTTTAATCTTTTACGAATTTTACCCCGCGAAACAAAAAATCGCCAATAGCTATTCGATCTATATCCAAGATTTTTAAGTAACACTAATCAATTCTCTCAATTAGTTCTGTCGATATTCAATAACGCAAAGATAATCTTCACTTAAGAAGCACTAACCGAAATGTGAAGTTGCTTAACTACACCAAAAAAACGGTCAAAATTTTTCCCAGAGTAGAGTCGCGAACAATCGAAATAATTCGATTACTAATGGTGGGCCCCAAAATGGGCTGTAACTGTCTTTTCTTCCCGAGAGTACGATTCGAGGTTCATCGATACTAAAGAAAGCGGCAAAAGTGATTCTGTAAACGCGCTTGTGTTCAATTTATTTTAAATGATATATGAAGCGCGAATGGAAAAGTCTCTCCGCGACGTTAATGCGCACGATTAAATTAAATTTGTGCGTAAAAGTTAAATTTTTTTATCGGTAACTAACTTGTCCGCGTCAACTAATTGATATAACGTACGAGCACGCGAAAGATCGAACGGCAGTCTCGGCAATAAAGATTTCACGTAAATTGCCAAAAAAAAATGATACATGATAGATCGTTGCGCACGAAATTCGATATGATTGACCAACTTTGATCGCTCGTAACTCGAAAACCGTTTGCGATCCCAACATTTTCGTATTAAGAGATTTTCTCCAATTAATCTCCGGGGCGCCGATGTTGAAATATCGTTGATCGAACGCACTTTATGCGATTACGTCGCTCGGGATCGCAACTTTGCCGCGACCCAGTTGTCACGTTCCGATCGACGCGAATAAAAGATCGGTCTCCTGCGTACCGAACGGAGTCTGCGTTCAGCCGAGGCTCGTACCGGTTTCAATCTCCGGCTTGTGCGTGGCAGGGCGTGTCTTTTTTCTTTCTTTCTTTCAATCGCGTCGCACGCTGCGCTCTAATCGCCCCTAAACGTCCGTGGGTCGCACGGGGTAACGAGATGCGCGTCGCGAAGCCGATTAAGATTGAACGTAAGAGGATCTGACGGAGGCGGCCGTAAGAAAAAGCACGGGCGATTTATTTCGGACGGACGTCAGCTCGCCGCGGTCGGGCGCGTGCGTTTATTTCCTTTTTCCCCTCTTTATTTTTCCCTTTGACTCGTAAAACTGCAATACACTTGGACGCTCGCAGGTTGCTCGCAGAGCGTCTTCCTTAAAGAGTTAACGTACCGGATTTAACGTACCGGGTAATCGAATTTCATGTAATTGTACGTGCCCGGTAGAATTACATTTGTCTTTGCGCGTGTGTCCGCGCGTCAGAAATGGTAGCAATAATAGCGCCATAAGTGGTAATTGACCGATAAGTAAGCGCGATGCTTTCGCTCCGTAAAAGTGGCTAGCAAAAATGGAAGGTGAGACCAGTCCGGCGGGGATAAATCCTGATTAATGGCACGAGAGCTAATCCGTTTATGCAACGCGCATTAACGATATTGAGGAAGTTCCGTCACCGATTCATTGAATTTGCAGAAGACCTCGATACAAAGTGCGCGTTTCAATCATCACTCCGTGGCGATGCGCCTGACGCGTTCTCTCAATATGCTTTTTGCACGTACACTTATTACCGCTCTTTTGCCGCGTGCACGCGGCAAGACGATGACTCGCGAAATTGCGGTCCGATCAGTCTGCAACATTATGAAATTCGTCCTCACCCTCGCGCGACGCGCAAAACGTTATTTCTAAGGAAATTACTCGCAATGACGGGGACTCTAATCACTTGCCTATCCATCACTATCGATATTTTTACCTCGCAGTCTCGTTACGCGCGCCGAGCTGCATCATCTTGCCAACACGTGCGCATTCTCATTTCATGCTACCTGCGTTACTCGTAGAGAAAGAAAAATATTTCAGCCAACTTGATTTAGCATTCAACTCGTAAATTAATTGGTTAATGTAGAAAAATTCGCCCGTAAAGGGAGACAAAAGAAATCAGAAATGCACTTAAAACACAAGTCTTTGTTCGATACGCCTGGTATTTAATATGAGATAAAAATTGCGAGATGAAATAGCGTTCGGGGTGTAATTTTTATTAAGCTGTCGTTGAAGCTATTTTTCCTCGATGACTTTCGGCCTCGAATCGCGATCTGAAATTGGAGAAAATTGTATAAGAGCGTCACGCAAAGTTTATTCAATTTATGCGCGACGTATATAGAAAAACTTTCTCCTACCCGTTTCTTTCCATACCTTTTGATAAATAAATTCAACGTGCTGCGTGTTTTCGAAATTTTGTCGAGCCGGCGAGGCTCGTCCGGATCTTTGTTCGGGGATTACGAGTTTCGGCGCCTTAACTGTGTGCTGATTCGATTTCACGTTCGGGCTACTTTCGCCGAGGTACCGAAAACGTTGTTATATCGGCTTCCCTTTTCCACCGCCTTCGTCCTTGCGGACGCGGCCTTCCCTGTAATTATTTCTCTCTCCTCCCCTCGCCGTTTCTTTCTTTCTTTTACGTCGTTTCCCCTCACGGACCTTCGTACGGACACTATTCGCGTCTCGCGAAGGCTAATAGATTCGAGGATGGTTCTTAGCGAATATTAATCTTCATTACGGAGCTGTCCCCGACGTGCGCGATATTCCTGCATCGACCGCAAGATTAATCTAATCACTTTGCAGTACTGCCTAGCGATTACCTTCAATCAAATTTGAGTGCACTGTTGTACATTAATATGACATCGCTCTGTCTGCATTCAATCACTTTGGCTTACCAGAATTACACGGGAACGAGGATGAGACGCGCGCGGATTTATTAAAACGGTGTTTTATACTACGAGACTGCGCTATCTCTCGCCGGAACTCCGCGCTTTCCGATTTTCCGCCTCTCCGTACCGCTTCGCTCATACGCGCCCGATTATTATTGGACTTGTAATTATTGCCAGAATTAGCAGCGTCAGCAATTAGAATCTCAGTCAAATCAACGCCGTCAAGAGATGGCGAAGGGGAAATCGTCGTCGTTGTCAAAAGCCATCGGCGAAGTTTATCTACATGTTGGACCGTCGGCAGCGTGATTTCATGTACACGCTCGTCGACGTTCGTTACGTGCCCGTGTCAGGACGGAGTACGGTTTACCGATAAGAGGCCGTAAGGTCATCTCTCTCACCGCGAGACGCTTAATACGGGAAGCGCATGCAATAATAACTGACGGCTTTCGAGACGTACTGGCGCGATGGGGTGAACGAGGACCTGGAGATAATCGCGCCTGCTCCATTTCGCGCACCGACGGTCCATTTGGTCGCGGCTCTTTATTCATGTCGCGGTTACGTAAAAGGATCTCCGTACTTTAAGCGAGTGTAATTAAATAAGAGGCATTAGCTCTTGAGAGCGTAGCGCATTATACGTCATAATTTTGCGTCGTGTGTAATTTCACTCGTCATTCTGACGTTTCTGTGAAATATTACGTTTTATATGGAGGAGGCTCCCCTATTATGAGACAACAGGTTTTCAACATTCGAATTCGGTTTTTTCTTTAAATTTTACCATACACTTTGCGAAACGCCACGTTCTTCCACGATTACACGATGATTTTCAGGATCAATTTCGAGAGCAAATTTTCTCCGTGTTCATGGAAGAAACGTTACACGATTGCTTCGAACGACTTTATTAGAAACAAATCCCTTATTATGAGATAGGATCTTGGGATAGCGGGGTTTCTACTAAATTAATAGGCATTGTCCGCCGGTTCCACCATAAATTTATTCCTCTTGGAGCGAGATTTGTTTGGTGGAAAATTCATTGTTAGATTGCGTGATCGCCACGAAAAGAGATTGTGATGGAACGTGGATGTTGAAAACCTCTTGTCTCGTATTGGAGGCCTGTCTCATAATAGGGGACTTTTCTCTGTTATGCACATGGATACGTACAGAGTAGAGTCCCTCTAATCAGAGTCCGGCCAACAGGCAGTTTCGGCAAAATGATGCGAGGGAGAAAGAAATATTCCCTCTCGCTCTACATACAGTAATATGCATCAGTTTGCCGAAACTAGTACAGAGGATACGTTACGTCTTGAAAATTTTAAGACAAGAGGTACCACTTTTCCTTCTACATTTTCTAACTTTTTTTTAAATCACGTTCTCTTTCGTCCCACCTCTTGCTTACCGTTTGTCTTTCGCGAAGTCCTACGGGGCAATTATTGAGTTTATTTTGACAGTAATATTGTTTGCAATCGCGATAATTGGCAATTTTACTTGAACACTATAGAAACTCGCGCGACAAAGGGTTTCTCACGACTATTACCGCTCGCGAATTGCAAGCACGATCAGCGCGAACAATGACCCGCATTATTTGAATGACACTCGATGAGACATTTAAACCGGGGCTTTGTTCCTCGCGTCGGCTCGCTAAATCCCGCCCGCGCTAACGAGCGTATTGTAAACAAAATCGAATCTATCCGATCCCCCTTGCCTTTGACTGTCAAGGCGCAATTTTCCGCCGAGAATCCCCTCAAAGCTCGCCTCCTCAGACGCCGGGGAATTGAATTACAAAGAAGTCGAACGAGCGCGACTTGCGAGGAAGTGCATAAAAACGATATCTCCCGATCGATCGCGGGCATCGCCGGTCAGCAATCAACGCGTATTGTGCGGATGCAAAAAAACGCACCGCGCTATTATAGAGCCGCAATAAAGCGGTCTAATGTAACTCATTTTAGCACTCTATATTAGATTGAATGTATCCGCCGCGGAAATTACGATGCCTCCTGCGAAGCCGCTGTACAGACAAGAGGCAAGTCGAGTGCCGGTTCTCCGCGCGCGCGCACACAGTTTCCTTTGGATCCGAATAATTACGCGCGAGGAAGCTCCTAATTGATTCGTCGCGGAACCAAGCTCCGGCACGAAGAAGGCGTACAAGGCGCATTCCCGCGGGACGGCGATTGCAATTTACGCCTGGAGAGAAAGTAGACCAATAGCGTTGCGTTCAACGTGGTCTTTTCAACCTCGCGGGATTTTAGCCGCAATGCCGCGCGTGTACCGTACGCGCGTTTCCCCTCCGGATTAAAGTCTGTTATAAAGTACGTTTTTCCTCGTCCCTTTGTCGGCCGTTAAGAGCCGAGTGACTTTCATAAAGATGCGCCCGCACTTTCCATCGCGCGCCGCACGAGACTTCGGAAAGGATCGTTTGGGGAGGGAGAAAATATCTCGAGAAGCTATTTCTGTTTTCTTTAAAAAAATATATAACGAAATAAAAAGAAGACGCGGTAGAGGAATCCCACCCCGTCCAAATTGCAGCACGGCGAGAGCGCTCTTGGCCGGTGCAAATGTATCTGCAAGTGACGCGGCGGTACGTTTCACACCTCCGTGCCGCAACGTTTCTCCGTGCGCGCGGGTCGGAGCTCGAGGTGCTACCGAGCAGCGGGATAGAGCCGTAAAACCCTGGGAAAAATAACGTAACCACCGGCCGAGCACTTGACACCGGGGGTTTATATTATACGCGTTACTCCCGCTGGCATGGTGGTGCATCTGGACGGGGCCGGATCAAGGGACGGGCGATTCGTGCGGGGGCGGGGGATGGGGAGGGGTACAAGATCTCGCGGGGAAAGAGCAGGATGTAGGAGGATGTTGTTGTTGACCCATGGGGCAGGAACAGGTTTCGAATTCGGATTATGCCGACCCGAAACCGCTCCTCCGCGCAGCGCAGCCGTTCCCCTTACGAACGTTATACGTAAAGCCGCGCCGGAGATGTGTGTGTGCGTGCGCGGCATCGACCCCCCACGCAATCCTGTAGTAAAAGCGTTCCTCCGGCTCCGATTCTCTCCTTCTTCGTCCTTGAGACCTCCTCTCCCGTCGCCTCGTCCCTCCGCCTCGAGGTAGCTCACGCGAGAGCGGCTACGTTCAAGTGCCTCCGCGCGGAGAGAGCCTCTCTCGATAATATATATTCACCTTCGACTCCGCCGGAGCGGGAGCAGGTAGCGGGGAACCTAGATCGTAAACGCGTAATCATCCTGTTCTCGAAATAAGACGCATAAGGGCAGGATACGAGAAAAGGACGAGGAAAGACGTAAAGAGGAAAGGAGACGTTCTCCAATCGCCCTCCCCTCCGCTCCCGCGATCAGGTCCAGTTTGAACCGACTCAAGTTCGTGGAGGGTTATCGTCCTTGAGGCGAGCCTTGGGACGGGACGTACTCCGTCACGGATGACAGGTCCCTTATCCCTCGGTTGCTTATCTTGCTCCTGTTTACCGACGGCAAGAAGATAGCGGGGGGAAGGGTGCGACGATTTCTTCAGCGCGCGGAGTCCAACCGAGAAACAATTTTCCGCGCGATGGACACGAGTGTAGGAATGAAAAAGGCAATAATAGCGTTCTACATTTTTCGAGACGCTTACGATACAATTTCGGGCGAGCTTTCGCGGTTCCCTGGTGTCCAATGTCTTTGAAATAAATTAACAGCGAAAGGAGAGAGCTTCTCTACATTATATTAACGCAATTGTTGCGTATCTTTTCATTTATTTTTGATCTTTAGGAGAAAGTGCATTTAATCAACTAAAAATTTTATGTAATTTTAGTCCGTATTATCGAGCCCATATTATTCCTAAGAGCTTTTTACTTACAGCCGTGTTATAAATAAAATTGGTGCCGAGAGGTTCTCACGTTTAATTATCCGACATTTGTCGCACGGGCATATAGTGCACGAGAAATGCATTTCATGTCAATGGAATATACAATCCGTGACTCGAATCGATATTCGCTGCAGGTGTCGCTTTCTAAAATGCACTCGGAGCATTTCGACATTTCTCACGAGACGTTTCGGAACGTGCTTTCGAGTAGGATAGCTATAGGAGTTCTAACTCACTTGTGGAGGGGGAAACCGGATGGACCTAACCGCTGGGGAGGGGGAAACCGGACGGACCTAACCGCTGGGGAGGGGAAACCGGACGGACCTAACCGCTGGGGAGGGGGAAACCGGATGGACCTAACCG